>NW_020217388.1:218144-236989 GCF_003070985.1 Temnothorax curvispinosus | reverse complement strand
GAAAAAAATGATTTTTTTAAAGATGGGGTGCTAACTTCACAGAGGTGGCTACATGCGCCAGTAGGCCAGTATACCTTCTCGTAAGCAAAAATCCTCACGCGCTAAGATAAAAGACGAACCTGCGAGACACTTGGCTCTAATATTTTTCGTGATACCTCCGATATCATATTAAATCATATAGTGCAGAGATGGCAAAATGCACTAGTTACATTTTACCCAGTAAGCAAGAAATACCAAGAAACATTTTAACTACATTACAGCAATGTTTTAACATTAATTTCATTGTTTCCTTCGTATCAATGTTTCTTGACGTTTCTTGCTTACTGGGTACATTCTTTCTAATACAGAAACTGGATCAGAAGATTTTTGCTAAATCCTTTTTTTCATTTTTCTTCAAATACAAAATGGTGCTCAGATAAAGCTCCATTGGAATAGTATCTGAGCATAATTTCGAATTTATTGCGAGTGCTTATGGAACAGAAAAATAATTCTTTTGGTATCTGAAGGATTCAGAATTGGTGACATAGAAATTAATTCCTTTTGAACTCTTAAGTCTTTTTAGAGCAGAAATTATACGAAAAAAGAATTTATTTCATAATTCGGGAATTCAGAAAGAGTTCTTTTTTAATTCTCCTTGCTATCTGGATACGCAGTCAAGGGCGATAGCGCGTCTCTCTCCTCGCGTTCGTTTAAAGGCGCGTTTCATAACGCGCCAAGTCGCTTATCTTCCTTCCTCGTTAAGCGGTGCTTTTGTTCTCATCGTCGTCCGCCGCGCCGAATGCCACGCCGCCGTCGCCGCGCTGGCGTTTTTGCCTCTTCATCGGCACTCTCCGTCCCTTCCACGAGGACAAACTGAATGGAAGGAGATGCTCGATCGACCCCGTTCCCTGCTGCACGACACGATTCGCAGACTCGTTCGCATTCGTCGTGCTATCTCCGGCCAATCCGAGGACGCGAACGGCGTACGCTCGCGCCGACTTACGTTGTAGTACGACCGCGACACTCGCGTTTGCGGTTTCATCCTTGCTGTTTATTCGCAGCATTGCTGCTCGATGTCGGCCCCGTCAGCTTGATACAGCCCATATAATTACCGCTGAAATCATTGCGCTCCAGATATCGCTCACAACCAAAGTCACTTCTAATTCTCTCTCCTCCCCCCCCCCCCCTGTGATCCCGCCGATATTAAATCGTTTAGACACATGCAACGACATTGCGTCTCCTGCTGATTTAAGCTCGGCTGATAAGGCTCGCTTGCCATTTTTTCGCATCGACTTCTTTCCAGCTGATTCTTTTATCGCACGCGTTCGCGTTCTTATTCATTATGGGAGATATCGTCATCTAATATGACCGAAGAATGTGTTTGTCCCTGCTGCTTGTCGTATCACGACGCTGTGTCATCAAATGACGATCGAGCAGCATAGCTTTCTAAACGATGAATCAAACGTATCGAGATAGGGAATTAATATCGTCTATATTATCATACTCACTTATTTTCGTCTCATGTCGAGATTATTTTCGTTATTTTCGAACTCAGCAATTTTCTAAAAGTAACAAAATAAGCGGTTTTATCAATGTCAATTAGCTGTAGCAAATTAAATCCAAGCAAATTAATTTCTTTTTTTTTCAGTGACATAACTGTACGAGAACTTGTTTCTAAGCAAGATTACATCAAGCGGAATAACTGTATGCAGAATATCTTCGTATACCAAACGTTATCGCGCGATGTTCGAAACGTGACGCTTCCTTCGCGCGGCGCGGCGCGGCAGTCCGAAGGTCGTGCGACGCTATTGCTGTCATCGTGCTATCAATATGGCATCAGAGATATTTTTTTTAAGGATTGATTATGATTACATACGTCGCGATGTTTCTCAAAACACCATTCTCAAATAAAAATACGTTTTAGCAAACATCTCGGAGGCAGTAACTAACCTAATCTGTAGTGCCGCAGCCGATAAAGCCAGCGCAATGAGATATAACATCATTCTCGAGAAGCGACACAAACACGGCTACCTTTATCACTGTCCAAACAAAATTACGCACTTCACGTATACGTCAAAAGAGAGTGCAACGATTTTCTACTAAATTTCCATGATTTTTGCGCTTTCGAAAAAATCCCATGCAACAAAAAAAAACTGATTTTTTTCACGATTCCACTCTAATGACTATCAAGTCTTTCAAGTTATATATAAATAGTTTTTTTTTAATCTTTGAGAGTGTAACGACATCGATTTATTCAGTCGCATTCATAAGTATTCATAACGAGAATTATAAAACTGGCATATATAATTATTAGATTACGATGCGATAAACATGACACGCGATCGACGTAACATCTACTTTTTTTTAGTACCGCTTGCAAGTTAGATTTAAATGTGATAATTAACACAATAATGTAACATGTATTTTTTGCGTTTGTAGGAATGACAATTGACTTGCTAATAATTATACCGTAACCAATCCATGAATTTTACAAGCAATTTTCTCGCAATTTTCCACGAAATTACGTGCTCGCGAAGGTACCAAGATATACATGTAACATTATATACAATAACTATTGTCGTGGTTCTCTTCATTCCGCGCTGTATCGTAATTAAACGTTTTATGCATTTATTTGTTATTTATGTACATGTCGTAAAACAAACACTGTGCACAGCATTCCGAATGTTATACCTCCAGAGCAGTGCCATGAAATTAATGCGTTCCAGAGCCCGCCAGAACGATATGGCGTCAGCGGCTAATTTTGACTTGTTCTTGTAGCAGCGACACGATTACGAAGTAAAATCGGAATTACGTCAGTCGAGCATCGAGTACGTCTACGCGATAAGAGTCGACCTTCTTCGGCGGGACGCGAACAATTTCGCACCTGACAATTGAGAATCGCTGCTAGCCGAGGGTAGTTGACTGAACCAGGGCGTGGGTGGATTGGACGAGGGAGGGCAAGTAGCGGGAAGGCAAGGAAGCTATACTACGCCGCAGTATAAGGGGTGGACGATCGATGCGAGCCAAAACATTGCCACATGCCTAGCCGCGCGAAAACCCCGCTCTATAAAACTCCCGCCACTTGCCGTGGCCTAATAATACGATTCGCGCGCTCAATAAGATGATTTTCGCATGTGTTCCACGATAAGGCTATAGGCGGACGACGGAGTAACTACGTCGAATCCTACATTACAAACGCGATCGATCGATCCCTCCGATCTTCCGCGCGTTTTACACGCCGACCTTCGGCCGCGGCGGCGGCGGCGACACAGCGTGCCATTTTGACGCGCATAAAAGCAGAGAGCAAAGAGTGAAACAATGCCAAAATTCTCACGAGTTCGAGGCTTACGCGCCCGAGAGTCACGACACGTTACGTTATACGACATTCGCGTGGGCGTGCCGAGTAATTTTATGTCAGGTCAGATAACTTTTTGGCTGCCAGATCGCATCACGTTTATATTAGATAATAGCGGATAGCCAGAAAAGATAAAGATTGAATGAGAAAAGATTTATCGAATTCTTCTCCGAATAATGGTTCTTCTTAGGTGATACACGGCCGTCTGCAGATTAGGCTCTTCGTAAAGCGCGACACGAAACGAATTGAAACGAGATAATTTGGATGCCGATCTGGTCGAATGGAGGAAATCGCATAATATTCCGCATAACACCGCGATATTGCGCCGCGAGATTACTCGCCGACACGCGGAAAGCCGTTAGAAAGCGGATCTAACGTGGATCGGAATGCGCGAGGTAATGCTTAACGAGCACGTTGGGACTGCCCGACTGGCTATAAGGCGGCTACTACCGGTCATACCGCGTATATACACTGTACACGTGTGTAAAAACGAAAAGTCACTCTCGGACGAAAACATACGCGGCTGTTGGAACCCGCTCGATAAATAAATATCGACGAGAGAAATTGAGATAAACGGAAGATATTTTTACAGTTGCATCCAGAGCTTGGGGGGGGGGGGGGGGGGGGGGGTGAATAGAATTTTAAGCGCGAATGGAAAATACGCGCGGACGAGAGAAGCGCGAAAGAAGCGATATTTCCCCCGGGGTATCGACAGAGATGAGCGGCTCTCGCGCGTCTATCTACACCTTCCCATTCTCGAGGTAAAATTTATTATCGCCGGGGAAACTCGGACGATGCAATGGATTTCCGAGTTTCCGTCACAATGCCGCGCGCGTCTTCTATTCTAACCACAGCTGCTTCAAGGCTCCGATCGTCTAATCCGACGCACGGAGAGTTCTAGGGAAAACCTATTACGATATCGGCTATACAGCCGAGAATATACATGATGAACGTAAGGCGCGCGTAGGACGGGACGGCTCGGCTGTACCACGATAACTGGGAATCTCCGTTCGATGAAGACAGGCTCCGCGGAAGCGTTTTTCGTTACTCCGAGAGTTACCCTACGGTCAAGAGCCATAATGACCAATTCCGACGCGCAGCCGCGATACCCTCGACACAATCCCGGTGTGTATCAGTGTGAAAACAATATTTTTCGTGAGATAACTGGAATCAATCGCGAACTTTACGATTCGATAACTTGCCGTCACGCACGAACGAGCGCGCGATAACGCTTATTGACGTCAATAAAGCCGTTTTAATTATTGCTAATTCGATATCAAGGTACGATTGTTCGTTCGTTCGTTCGTACGTTTGTTCGAGAGATACGCTCCATTTCAGATTAAATCTCGTGGAAGTCAATGTCCAGACGCGCGCGTTAAGGCCCGGTCTACAATCAGTCGTATGTCGTAGTTGGATGTCGGAACGCAGCCGATGATCCAATGAGAAAATTTCTTTTTCAAAGACGAATTCCTCATTGGACCATCGGCTGCGTTCCGACATACAACTGATTGTAGAACCGGCCTAGAGGGCGAAGCACGAATTTCATCCTTACGCGCCCGCGCGTTATCGCGACGCGATACAAAAATGTCGGTCACCGCAGGATTCACTTACGCATCGAGCGGCCGCATATCGCGAGGCGTAGAAGGGGAAAAGCGCGCGTCCGCCCGCGAGTCATCTTATCTAATACCTACATCGAGCGACGTGCTATCGGATGTCGCGCTCGAGGTACGCGGCGAAGGGTCGCTGTCCCCGTCGTCGCTGTCCAAGTGGCCGCGGGCACGGCAGCCTCGTGTCGGCTGGACGTTAACCGTGCGTCGTTGCAACGCGTGGTACATTATGTACGCCGGTGCGTAATACGTCGTCGTCCACGCACGCCGTGCCCCGTGCACGTACACACGCGCACACATATGCGGATGATGTTGGCCGCTAATAGGTGCTTGATCGAGCGAACGCGAGGTGGTCGCGTTACGATAACAAGGACAGCATGCGCCGCCACCTTTTTCGCGATGCGAACTAACCCACCGCGCCGCGACGCGGGGCGTCGCGGCGTCGTCGGTCGGGGGTCGAACGCGGAGGGGTAAGAAAATGTGCGCAGTAAGGAAAGGACGGACCCCGCCCGCCGCCGCCACCGCTGCCGCCACTCGTCGTCGCTTCTAGACAACCCGCGATTAGGTCGGTCGAATCTCTTTCCGCGTAATCAATTTCTTTTTTCGCGAACAGTAGATGGAAATCAGGAAAAGTATAATAAAAAGTGAAAACATCTTCAATATGTCTCGTATTTTTGAAAAAAAGTAAATATTTTATGATAATAAATGCACGCGAAATACGAAGTATCGCAACGATGCTTTTTTGCGGAAAATGATACGACGTCGCGAACGATTGTAAGTAAAAGGAATTCGTCTTCGCTGACAAATTTCAACAACGGTCTTAGGAGAATGACGCAATTTCGACGGAGAGCAGCATAGGGATCATGGAGCCGCCATCCAACGGTGAGGCCGGAAGGCCGATCGAGCCTTCTCTATTGTGCGCGCGATGATCAATGGAAGAATTTCGTATAGCTAACATCCCCTCGCTCATTAAAATCGCTATACGCCGTCTTATAAGACTAACATCGTACAAAAGCTACATTTCATGTTTATGCTTATTTTCTATAGATATGCACGACGCACGCGCTCGCCAAGTGCGTATTTATTCGATAACGCACTTCTGAAAACCTATTCAGCGAAGCTCTCTGAGACTTCTATTCAACGGCCGAATGCCTGAGCATGACTCGAAGCAAAGCATGACTCAACGATAATGCAAGAATGTCGACTGAGATACCTGGCAGATTCGACCGTTCGGCATATCGCGCACGATCGTTGAACGGGAAGGCAATGCGCGGAAGGTACATCGCGGAGAATAGAGAGGGAGGGGGAAGAATAGCGAGAAATGAACGGCAAACGTTCGAGAGGCGATAATCCGCTAGTTTATTAGCGAGGAAGATACAGGTACTTGTAGCTATCTTCTTGTCTAAGTACAGAGTATCTACGTTCGAAGGATATTGGAAGATAGCGCACAACCGCATCGTTTAGAACCTGGGGCAATGGAAAAAAAACGAAAAACAAGCAAGAAGGAAATATACAGGAGAGAGATAGATGAGAGAAAAGACAATCACTTTAAAAGGCCCCGGCACAATGAAAAATATAAGGAACAAGGAACAGATATTAGCGATTAGGACTAAAGAATCAGGAATAAAGCTGGACGCACGATGAAAAACACAGGCAACAGAAACAGGGAATAACACAGGCAATAGATTTTTTAACCTAGTATTAATATGTTACACCAGCTTTATTCCTGATTTTTTATTCTTAATCGCTAATATCTGTTACTTATATTTTTGATTGTGCGGGGGCCTTGAAGCGAAACTTTAAAATAGAGATGTAAAAAATCGAGATGTGAGAATCAAGGATTTTTTTGCCGAATCGAATCAAATTTTATTATCTCCTTCGAATTCGAATTTGAACCGAATCAAATCGAATCCACAAAATTTTATTCATGAATGAAAGCGAATCGAATACTTTCATTAAAATGTAATTTTTAATTCACAATATAATTAGATTGAATTTTAACACGTAGATAATAAGAGAATATTTTAATGCGGACAAATAATATTAATTGTATAATATAAATTCTTTTTAAAGCAAAAAATATATTTAAAAAGTGTGCAAATTAGAAACTTGCACGTTGCTTCCTCATCATTACAGATCGCTATCATTGCTCCTATTTTATTTCGCTCACGAAGCTCCTCTTATGAGAAAGCTTGTACACACAGAAAAATATCGTTCTATAGCCAAGAAAAGCAATTACTCATTTTATTTTATTTGGTTTGAGTAACAGTTTTCTTTAACAAAGAATATTTTCTTAATATTAGTTTCTTAATATACTCATCATAAGTATTAGAAAAGCTTATCATCATGTGCTTAAAAGAAGAATTTATTCTTCTTTCAAGTATATTCCGAAACTTTATCTAAGAAAAGCAACATAAACTTGATTTGAATATTTACTGATTTTTTAGGTAAGAATATGAAATACTTGGCTGTAGAACGACATTCTTCTAGGTTAGGAGGTTTTCGTGCGCGGTCCGGAGGGATACAGTTTAGAATATTGAAATTTCTGTCATCAGGTGGACTTGAACCCGGTTCCTCGTGGTTATGAGTCTGATACTTTATCACTAGGCCACATCTCTGATTATATTTTTAGTGCTGCAGTATCTAGTTTTGACAGAAGTGATTCATTAATTTCAAGTATATTCTGTAAACTTTATCTAAGAAGCCACATAAGCTTGATTTGAATATTTACTGATTCTTTAAGTAAGAATATGAAATACTTGAAATCAATAAATTACTTCTGTGAAAACTAGATACTGCAACACTAAGAATATAATCAGAGATGTGGCCTAGTGATAAAGTGTCAGACTCATAACCACGAGGAACCTGGTTCAAGTCCACCTGAGGACAGGAATTTTTATATTCTAAACTGTAAGTACTACCCCTCCGCACAGCGCACGAAAACCTCCTAACCTACATTCCACTTAGGAACTAAAGAATTAAAGAAAATTAAAAAAATAAAAATAATATTAATTGTAATCATCAAGAATACAAATTCTTTTTTGAAGTAAACGATTATTCTAGATGAATAAAATTTTTACTTGATTCAAATAACGGATAAACTTCTCTCAAGAAAATGTAATATCTTTATTGAAGTATATGCTTCTCTTCCGTGGACTCTACATTGTAAGTAAACAAAATATTCGTATTAATTTAATATTCTTGTTTCAAGTACTAAACTTGCTAAGATCTAGAATATGTTTTGAGTAAATGTGATACTTATGACGACTTTATGGTAGATTTGCTCATATATGAACTTATCAAATACTTGAATCAAGTAATATTAACTTGCAGGTAGTTTATATTTTTCTGTGTGTATTTTATTTGATGCATAATTATTAGTATTTATTAGTTTGACATCCTCATAGAGAAAGCTTTATGAGCGAAATAAAATAGGAGTAATGGTAGCGATCTGTAATAATGAGGAAGCAATGTGCAAGTTTCTAATTTGCACACTTTTTAATTTTAACCTATTCATGAATTGAAAAAGGGTCAGCTTAGTCGCACAAGTAGGGTTTTACAATTGATGCAATGTCAAATCGATGTTGACTTTGGGAGTTCAGGCTACATGGTCCATATATGGACTTCGCATATGGACCTTTGATCGCGTATAAAGCTATGTCTAATCAACCAAATCTTAAAGAATTATACATGAAATAGGAGTAAAAAAGACTGAAGAATATAATAGAGTTAGAAATAACCTGATATCTCAAAATTTGCGGAATCTGTATCCAGAAATCGGTAACCCCTTCACCGATCTTCGCCAAATTCAATACCAACTTACTTTAATGATGCTCTATCCATAAAATTTGCGGAAATTAGAGCAATCACGCAAGTTTTTTTAATACAGAAATCGTTAACCCTTTTATTATTAACAATCTTTCTAATTCTATTACATTCTTTAGTTTTTTCTACCCCTATTTCATATATCATTCTTTAAGATTTGGTTGATTGGTTCTTGAGTTGTCGGTAAAAAGCGTACACACACACACACACGGACATTTTTTAAATGCAATTTTTCGACGTTTTAGAACATTCTGAATACATTGGCATCGAAAACTAAAAAAACAATTTTTCTCCGATCTTGTCTACCCCTATTTCATGTATAATTCTTTAAGATTTGGTTGATTGGTTCTTGAGTTGTATTAGAAATTTCAGTAAAAAACGTACACGCACGCACGCACACACACACACACACGGAAATTTTTTTAATGCGATTTTTCAACGTTTTTGAACACATTGGTATCAAAAACTAAAAAAACCATTTTTTTTTCTCCGGTATTTTTTACCCATATTTCATATATAATTCTTTAATATTCGGTTGATTAGACCTAACTTTACACGCGATCAAAGGTCCATACACGAGGTTTACGAAAACAAAGCTTCCTCTATGAGAAAGCAATATTTAATATAAAGCTATTAAAATACACTTTATTTAATGTCGCAGTAACTGAAGCAATTAGGCGAAAAATCATAAGTTATAAAATACTCTTACGCGTAATACTCAATAACGTTATCCAATTACATACATAGAAATTAAAATAAAATAATATAGTTTATTTTGTTATCAATAGTCATAGCTTACTATTTTTTTACGCATATTCAAATTTTTATTTATAATTTGATAGGGTCATAGGGCATGTAAAAAATTAGAATTGAACTTTTGGACTGCTACTTATAGCCGCTCAGTGAGCGGTTATAATACTAAATGCACTCATTGAATGCACCTATTAACAAAATCATATTTTTGTTTATTAACGGGAAATATGATTTCATAAAATTGATATAAAAAATATATATGATTCGTATTCGATTCATCTAAATTCAAAATTTTCGAATAGTTCGTATTCGAGTAGTTCGTACATCTTTAGTGAAAAAAGAACGACGTGAAATGATGAGAAAAAAATGTGGATAAAAATGCTATATTCTCTCGTATCAATAAAAGGAAAA
This sequence comes from Temnothorax curvispinosus, assembly GCF_003070985.1. NCBI lineage: Eukaryota > Metazoa > Arthropoda > Insecta > Hymenoptera > Formicidae > Temnothorax > Temnothorax curvispinosus. Next base: position 227,059 of record NW_020217388.1, on the reverse strand, counting down.
TGAAGAAAGCTATTAGTCGATGGCCTTAGCTAAAGAATTCATCAACGACAAACGACAACCATTATAGCGTTAACAATCATGTTGGATCTCGGTCTCGATATAGCGGTCGGTGAAATGCGCGGGTGGTTTTAGATCCGCGCAGCGTTTCCAAGGTGCACACATGCGGCTCAAGTGAAATATAGTTCCTGGAAAGTACGTGCAGCAAACACACATGCGCGCACGCGAGCGCGCGTACACACATTACACATATATACGTACGTGCGAACACGTGTACGTAAATCGCTTGCACACCATTAGAGCAGTTTGCGTATTTAACAACTTCGATGGAAGAAGGGTGACGTCGTTGCTGCTTCACCGGCGTTGCTTCTCGTCGTTACAACGCCCAACGTCTCGAAAACCGGGAGAGAGCCACTCGTCGCGTTACACTCTCAGGACGTCTGGTTAACGCGTTGCACGGAATGCGGTTTACGTTCCGGCATCTATGTAGGTAAAACGGGCACAACGATCGAGATGCAAGCATGCGAGACGCGCGCGCGCACAATGTCGGCGGCACGACACGAACGAACGGAGTGGCTCTTGCGTGAAAACGCTGATTTAGCATCGGCCGAATTAGTATTTGGAAACCTTCGCCTCACGTAAAGCGTCTTTAGTTGAGAGAAGCGCGGCCCGCTAAGTCTTCGGCTAAGCGCGAGTTATCGAGGAACGAGCACCTCGATAAACGCGAACCGGGTTAATTGTATTCAAACCTACGCAGTTAACGCAGAATCGCAGATTAGCCGGCGATAAAGACGAAATATAGAGCGTCATGAAAAAATATGAAAAAATATGATGCTCCAAAATGGAACTGCCCCGATTCCCCCCCCCCCCCTAGAAAAACCTTATTTTTCCGCAAACGGAGAAAGCGAAAGAGAAATTCCCTTTTCTCTTTTATTACTTTAGTATTCTCTAACTGTTAATTATTATGAAATATTACGTTATATTATACGATCTGGAGAGCGTTTTCTCTTTTCTTGAGTAAACGACCTAATTACCGTGCCAAAGTTTGAAGCATCGATTTTTCTTTGCTCCACGTGCCAATCTCGTCTTAACTGCACGATAATACACGCTAAAATAACACTAATTGCAATCGCTAATGTGTCGCGGCGTATTTACGTGCGCGGTTATTGCAAAACAACGCTCTCTCGCCCGCGCAATCTCTCGTTAGAACAAAACCATCGTCATAGGTGGCACGATTGACAAGTTAGTCGACGGTAATGCGAACCAATTAACGAATTAGCGAGCGAATTAAGATCCAATCTTTAAGTAACCGTTCGCGCTACGTAGCCGTGCCTCGACACGCTCGCACCGAGTTTATTCTCTACGGAGATATCCCTGGAGATAATTACATTTCCTACCGCCAAACGAGTACGCGCGTTCGAATAGAAAGTCGAAATTCCGTAAAAGCGGACAAGGACACGCGCGCGCAACATGTAATTATGATAAGAAAAACCGGCTACCTCGGAAAGTCGAAAAGGAGCAGCGCGACGAGCAGCGGCGGCGACGCGGGCGGTTTTACGTTCTGCGGAATATATTTGTAAAGAGATTGCAACAGCGCGTAAAGCGGGACGCGCGAGATGCAGAGAGAGAGATGCATCTCGTTGCCTCGGCGAGAATGCGCCGAGAAGCACCATGGAAACCCACGATTTCAGCTTTATATCGACAGCTCGTAACAATCTTGAGCGATCGTCGATACCCGAGGGAAATTAGCTGTTGAAATTATTCGCGCTCTCGCTTTGCGCCGTCGACGAGAGACGTCCGCCGCTTTAATTTTTTTATTTTCTTTTCAGGATTGATTTTTGTATATTTAATTCGTTTTCGAGATTCGGCGGAGAGATTCCGATCGGTCAATTTTTCTCGATTGCGAAGCGCCCAAAATGTCGACGCACGCGCGCGCGCGATATTCGGTGCTGCGAGTTCCCCCCTTAGCATAACAATGCCGGCCAATCGTTCTATTGGGCGCATGTGCCCTTGGTACGCGTTAATAGCGCAACAGCGCCAGCGGTGACATTCCGTGCCATCGTTGGCGTAGTACTTTTGCTCGGGAGAACGAACAAGCTATCCAATTACGATACGGCGACGCGAGCGGCCAGTCTAGACATCGTCGTCATTTCGTAGAAATGGTAGGATTGCCTTATTGTCGGGTGGTATCTCGGGCGCGGGAATAGCGGGAGGGCAACAATCGTTTTCGACGCGCGTTATCGATGCGAAACAATAGCCACGAGCTCGCTTTTGACGGGATCAACGTGTCTGACAGTTAAAAAAAGCCAAAAAACCAAAAAACCAAAAAAAATTATTGGCATCCTTCCGTGATTTGTGACGATGCCCGAGGATAAAACGAGCCGCCAGCGCTTATAGGAATAATAAAACACGAATGAGAAAGAGAAAGAGCGAGGGAGGAGAGGGGGGAAGAGAGAGAGGGAAGGGTTAGGCATTGCGGCTCAGCGGTAATAACCTGCCGTTAATGTCAGCCGTCAAATAATCCAATATCATTTTTACGAATATTTTTCAAGGCTGAAAACGTCTCTCGCCGGACACTTTACTGATTTCGCGTTAGTTAAGGCACCCCAGGCAACAACTTCTCGCTGATGTCTATGACGTCGTAAACGTCGTCGTTACTCATGCGGTTCCACCGTTACCACGCGGTTATTTTCCGTACCGCCGCGGCCTAATAAGAAGGCGTTTAACAATGCGGTGTCGGCCGCGCGAAATAATGTGCCGCGGGAAATGATCTCAATTCCCGAATGCGATCGTATCGATTCCGACGTCATTCAAGGATCATCACGCACGCGTCCGTCCGTCAGTCAGTCTCTCCTCTCTCTTTCTCTCTTTCTCTTTAACCCGAGAACGAGCACCTGGGGCTACTTATGAACACCCTAATAAAAAAGAAGCTCATGTCACGGTAATTTTAATGTGTTTCTTTCATTTTTTAAATACTTTTTTTTATCTCTTCTTCCTTTTTTCGGAAAATGTTGAGTAAATCTATACACATATATACACATCATCGGTCTGTGACTTATTTAATTTTTACGTCATTATTATAAAAGTGATTATAAAAGGATAATTGACGTAACGACTGACCAAAAACAACTGACGTGAAAATCATTGCTATCTGGGATGTAATTAATAACAATAACTTTTAATTGAGGTGTAAAAATAGCCCCAGATGACCGTTTATGCAAAAAAAAATTAGGCATCCGTTCTCGAGTTAAAAAATAATTCGTGCGTAATGAATGTTTTTTTTTTTTTTTTTTTTTAATAAAATGCTGTTTTTCCAACAGATACGTCGCCGACGTATAGCTCTATAGCTCATTCAATATCTAGTAAAAAAGCATTGGGTACGTCGCAGCAGTCAATCAAACATTTCTTATCAGAAATCAACTACTAGAACGTTCGATCGATACCCTCCTGCCGTAGCACGGTTCGCCAACTCTCGCAAAATAATCGCGGGAAGGAACGGCGTCCATTTTCGGACGATGTGGCGCGCCGTGATTACGCGAGGCGGGGTTTCCTAATTCCTATACTAACAAGACGTATTCCGTCGGCTTATCGTTAGAAAAATAGAGATTCGCGAGGATCAATCCGGCCGCCGGCGGAATTCCGTGAAAAGGGAATCGCGGGACTTATGTGTAACACCAAATCGAAGCGCCGTCCGAAAGAGCGGAAGAGCGCCGAGGGCCGACGGGCCGATTTTCCGGAAGATTGGATTCGAGAGAAGGGCAAGGCGGGGGAAACGTACGTTGTTTATCCTCCGGCGCGAGTTCGAGGATCAAAAGCGGCGAAATAAATCGAGCGAGTACGACGAATCGCTGGAGGACCAATATCTGTGACAATCGTGCGCGCGCGGGGGGAAAAGCGCAAAGGTGCTCGCGAAGGAGAGTGCTTTGACGCGAGCTGAAATCGAGGGGCCGAGGCGAGCCGAGACGAGCCGAGCCGAAATCGTGGGTCCGGAGCACTCTCGGGGGGCGACGTCGTCGCGACGCGTTCGCTCTTTTGCGACGCGACGGCGCGGCGCGGCGACGAACGAGGTTAGCCGAGCGGCCGCGAGGTCAGTGACTAAAGAGAGAAATATCGCGGGGACGCGATATAACCGTCGCCACGCTGCTCTCCGTCTATCGACGCTCCGCGACATCGGGGGCCTTTTACCCGTGTCCGGGGGCCCCCACCGCTCGTTCACCTCGCCGAAATTCGCAGAAACATCGCCGAGGCGGCCCCCCTTCCCTCCCTCCCCGTTCCTCAAAAAATAAAAAAAAAAATCGTCACCGACAGTCTCGTACGTGGAACCCGGTCTGCCTCGCTTCCTCTCCGCTACTCCGAGGCGACCGAGGCCCCTTACTCGCCCCTCTCGCGAGCAAACGAGCAATTTTCACGGCGGTCTCGGAGGCCATTGATACCCGTGTCGCCGCACCGCGCCACACCGCGCCGCGCGAGCACCGGTGAAAGCATGCGTGTTTCGTGGAAAAGGACTCATACGCTCGAGCTACACATCGTCGGGCGAGGACTACGACGTGCGGAACAACGCCCAGGAGCGCCGAAGCGTTGCTCCGAAAAAAAATCTCTCGCGCGCGTGTTCCTCGCGCACACTTTTGCCTTCCTGCCTTTTCCCGCCCCTCCGCCACCCCACCCCGCGGCCACCGATCGCGTTCCTTCTCTCTATCGAGGCCGGAGCGGGGGAAGAAACGCGATTCGGAGCTCCTTTGGGTAGAGGAGAGCGGCGGAGGTAGATAAATAGGCAGATGGACGGAGGACGAGGAAAAAAAAAGATCCGTTTCGGCGACACAGTCGGAGCGGGGATCCCCGTCGCCCGCTCGCGACGATAATAGCCAAATTGCTCGTGCGTTGTTTGACGAAAAAGCGTGTAAACGCTAGGCGAGAAGAAAAGAGAAAGAGAGAGAGAGAGAGAGAGAGAAAAAAAGGAGAAACCCTTACCGAGATGCAGCAGCGCGGCGGCGTCTAGTCGGAAGCCCTAAGACGCGTCGCGGGATGTCATCACTCGGCGTCTGACGGCACCCTCGCACCCTCGGTCGTGCACGATCCAAGATCGCTCCGTTGTCAGAGATTCCGGGACGGCTGGTGAACCCCGTGGCGATCACTTTTCTCCGCGAGCACCAACACCACTCGCACTCGCGAGCGCGCGTCCGCATAACACGCGAGAGAGGCGCGAGTCGGATCGGCTCGCGCTCCGTCCGTGAGATGATCCGTTTGTTTATTCCGTCGGAGCCGCGTACGCCACGGCGGTAACGGAACGGCGGAGGATCGCGCTTGGCGAGGTCGACGGCGACGCGTGCCGCGTCGTCGCGCGCGACACGAGACGCGGGGTCGGCGTCGTTAAATAAGTATATTCGCGCTCGGCTGGCTCGCGGTCGGGGCGCAAGATTCCCCGCGCGACTCGCACACAACTTGTTTACTAGAGTCTAGAACGCGCACCGCGCCATGCCCCGCGAGCGTGCGTCCGTCGCCACTCCGCCCGCCCCGCGTGATGCCACCGAGCAAAATAGGCGTCTGCGCAGTGGCCGCCGCTCCGCTCTCTGGCAGTGGCCCACGGCCCACCGCCCGCCGCCGGCCGCTCGTCTACGCTCTTCTCCTCCCTTCTTCGTCTTCTTCCCGAGCCGCGCTTTCTACGCGCGATAAAGGGAATATCTGCCTTGACGTACTACGACGCAAACGCGCGACGAGCCAGCGTACGCGCCAACGGAGACGGGTCGGGTCATCGTACTCTCGCGCCACCGCTAGCCGAGCGACGCTACCCGCCTGGCCGCCTATGAAGTTACGAAGCTAGCTAGCTATGAACCTGCAACCCGCCGAACCCGCCTTCCGTCCGTTTGCGAAGAATGCGAAGCGATCACGACCGCTCACCGCGACCGGCGGTTGTTTACCGCGCATCGTAAACGTCGTGACATCTGAATCGAGGCCTCGGAGGGATACGTGCGCGGACGGTAAACCGACGCGGATGATAAATCCTACCCAAACGATAAACCGCCCGGTCGGCGACGATAAACGCGCGCCTCTAAGCATATATGTAGGTACGTCTAATGAAAAATTTTGAGTTATTTCCGGTTAACTTAATTAAAGCGACATCTGTATTTTTTTATTAACGTGGATGGACTTATTAATTTTTGAGCAATTCTATCGATTAACCGCCGATTAAATTAACCGGCAGTTTGGCCGAAGTCGCTTTTATAATATATGTATATATGGTAAATCTTCTGAATAGGGTCTTTTCCGAATTTTGATATTTTCTTGCGGTTTTCTTGGTAAAAACCTTTGTTGTGACTCCGACAGTGATAATCAATCGGGGGAGAAATATGCAAACCGAAAAATATGCACCCTACCTATTTTTTTAACCTATTTTTACTTTATTTTTGATAAATGTCTAGATTAAGGGCGACCTTACCGATTTCAATGACCTTGATATATGTTGTCAAGGTCATGACCCCAAGTGACCTTCAGAAGGTTTTAGCCGTCGCTCGTTATTCGTTAAAAAGTTATTAACAAAAAAAGTTTGGAAAATACGTAGGTTAGATGACGCGCTTCAAAAGTATTTAACTGTTTAAAGCGCGTCATCTAACCCATGTGGCATCTCGCATATTAACTTTCCACGCATGAAAAGTTCACGCATACACTTTCCACGCGAACCGAGGTTCACGCACACTCCCCCTGCTTTCGGGGGAGGTGCGGTAGCCCCGAAATAGTTCACACATACACTTTTCACGCGAACCGAGGTTCACGCACACCCCCCCGTGCTTTCGGGGGAGGTGCGGTAGTCCCGAAATAGTTCACGCATACACTTTCCACGCGAACCGAGGTTCACGCACCCCCCCCGTGTTTTCGGGGGAGGTGCGGTAGCCCCGAAATAGTTCACGCATACACTTTTCACGCGAACCGAGGTTCACCGGCCCGAAAGCAGGGGGGGGTGTGCGTGAACCTCAGTTCGCGTGAAAAGTGTATGCGTGAACTATTTCGGGGCTACCGCACCTCCCCCGAAAGCACAAGAGGGGTGTGCGTGAACCTCGGTTCGCGTGAAAAGTGTATGCGCCCTTAATCTAGACATTTATCAAAAATAAAGTAAAAATAGGTAAAAAAAAAATAGGTAGGGTGCATATTTTTCGGGCTCCCCCGATTGATTATCACTGTCGGAGTCACAACAAAGGTTTTTAGCAAGAAAACCGCAAGAAAATATCAAAATTCGGAAAAGGCCCTATTCTAAAGAATTACCATATATATTATAGATATAAATACCTGAAAATCGTTATCGCTTAATTGTTCTCCCTTAAAAAAATTTTGAAATAGCTGTATCAATGTTCGAACTAACGTATTAACATTATAATTTAAGTTTCTTATTGTTAATATACACTGACCTTACAATGCGTCTTAGTGTTTACAACTATTATTAACCGGTTATTGCGAAAAATATTACCACATGCCTCTGTGGTCGAATTGGTACGACGCCCTACACGGAATGAGGGAGGTTCCAGGTTCGAACCCTGGCTGAGGTGATATTTTTCGCAATAAATTCTTTACAGTTTTTTAAATAATTAAATCGTGTCGATTTAATTGTGGGGGGATGGAAGGGTTTTTTAACGTTCTAATGATAACTGTGTATTAAGTCCGGCTGTGATCGGAGCACAGTGAATAGTTGGAATATATATGTGTTACAATAACATATAAAAATTAGATATGAATTTTCCGTAACATCTATTAATGCTCGTATAATGGTCTTTCTCATTATAGCCATTATAATTTAAGACTGTGCCGTACATTTAGTTTTTAATTTTTTGCCGGTAGCAGGGTTCGAAACCCAACAATATACTTATTTTGTGAGTAGACCTTCACAATTGTTTTTCTGCCTTTTGATATGCTCATTTTAGCAGGTAACGTTTGATCTGAATCCGCTGTGCATGCGGTGGTCAGCTCCGCTCTGTCCGAAGATTTAATAACACCAAAAAGAAATCTACACGTATTATGGACTTTTCGAAATAGATCCGATTGGAATTATTCTCTTTTCTCTAGAAAATATAATAGAAACCAAGGGCGGTATTCATATATATAGGCCGATATTCACAGTCTTATTTCAAAACCGTCTCAAATAATATCTTAAGATGCTAATACGGCTCTGTAATAGGTTCATAACATCTTAAGATCGTACTTAGGATGGTCTTAAATATAAGATCCGACTATGAATATACTGGCCATAGTCAAACTTCATATTTAAAATCGTCTTAAGTCTAGTCAAAGGCAGTCTTAAGACTCTATCCAGTCAGTGAAATGACCGTATAGCGTCTCGAGATAGCACTTAAAATGATCTTAAGATCAGACTATGAATACCGACTTAGGAAATAACTATACTATTTCCATCAAAATCCATTCCGATCTCTCTGGAAAAAGTTTCACAATACGCGTCCTGCACAGGAAAAAAAAGAAGTATCAAATCAACACTGATATATACTTGTATATACGTAAGAATATATAATCTTATAAGAATTTTAACTTTTTATTTTAACTTGTTTTTCTTAATTGAACCATATAGAACTTCGTTTAACTATATAAATGACTTCATTCAAACAATTGAAGTTTTTTTCGTTTAACGCAATATAATCTCATTTCAAGATTATATATTTTTTCGTATATACAAGTATATCAGTGTTGATTTGACACTTGTTTCTTTCTGTGTGAAAATAAAAATACCCGCATTTTTTTTATTGAACCAAAAAGAGGAATATACATCCAATTAACCTTAGGGACGCAACTTATATTGGTAGAGGTATCTTCATGGAAATACCATACACTTGTACAGCTCTCTAAAGAATATCTGTAGATACAATTGAAACTCAACTCACTCTCTCTCTCTCTCTCTCTCTCTCTCTCTCTCTCTCTCTCTC
>NW_020217388.1:204667-218134 GCF_003070985.1 Temnothorax curvispinosus | reverse complement strand
CTCTCTCTCTCTCTCTCTCTCTCTCTCTCTCTCTCTCTCTCTCAAGTGTTATATTTAAACAGGATAAACTCAAAAATTAAGAAATTGATATTACAGTATTGCATGGGCACAATCAAGAGAAATTATTACTATGCAATTATAATTAATTAATTTTTTTCAACACAGTACATAACATCACTCAAACACATGGCACAGGCATAATAACTGCCTACAGCGAAGAAATGCAATGTCGTGACATTTCTCTTGTACGAATTATAAAGTCAAATCTTGAACTGTTTACATTTATCAGTAGATAAATTGATACATAATCGAATGAAAAGTTACATTATAAAACCAGTAATTATAAAAGTGTCTCAATAGAATACATGCATAATTTTTTTTTTTTTTTTTTTTAATAAGAAAAATTTAGGCTTTATATTGACTTATACGGTAACCAAACCACCTTAAACTATAGATGAATAAAACTAGTGCTTGTCATTGCCAATTTTGAAAATATTGATTTTTCGGAAAATAGCAATTCGTAACAATTCGTAACAAAAATGCGATTTTTTACTATAAAAATCGGTTTCCTTTTATTTATAAAAAAACTAAACCATAAATCAAAGAGATATTTTCAAAAGATTCTACAAGATCAAAAGTATGTAATCTCTTAAGGGGAATTTTCATATAAGGTTTAAAGGAATTTCCTTATAAGGTTTAAACAGCTGAAAATTGGGTAAAATTTAAATGTCGTTTGTGGACATACAAATAAACATACATAAATTTTCTCTTGAAGCATTATTAGTGCTTTCTTAACGAACTAAACGAAACGTAAAAGTCCCAAGAATATAAATAATAATTAAGAGTGATATTGATGATTGAAGGCGACCGCACGATTTGCGCACTGCTCTGTTCTTACTACGATTCCTGGTAAACAAACTGGAATTTTCAATTTTTTTTGGTGCCATTTTGTTGGTGAGATCCCTCTCTATAGACTCAGCCTAAAGTTTAAAAAAGTCTGTCAAGATTACAACAATGGCAGCCAAAAAAAAAATTTCAAAAATTTAAGTTATTTGTTGTTAAAACAGTTACAAAAAATTAATTTGCGCTAAAATAGGTTCAGTTTACGAAAAAATTCGTTATCTTTATTTAAAAAAAAAATTAAGTCAATATCTGCAGCCGTTCGTGAGTTATCGTGGCAAAACTGGCGAAAAATGTCATTTCGAGAAAAACACGGTTAAAGTTTAGAGTACTAGTTTTAGCTAGAAAATTGATACGTACGAAGCTCAAAAGTTATCCGCGTTATAAAATGACGTTTTCAGGTCAGCTTCCATTGCAGCAGTAATTACAGAACATCACAGATTTTAGAGGAAAAAGTGTAGCACAAGGCGAACCTGCACGCGGACTCTTTGCCGGCCAGCACTCACATTTTTAACTTCCCTGAGCTCAATTTTGCGAATTTTTCAAAAAACTAAACTGGGAAATATTTTTAAAGGATCACCACTACCAGAATATGTAAAAAACAAAAAATCGAATTTTTTGAAATTTTAAACTTTACTATCCCCCTTAAACTAACACTTAAGGTTTAAACTAAAACTTAAGATTTAGTTTAATTAGAAGTTTAAACTAGTCACTAGAAGACGAAAATTAAAATTAAAACGATTTAAAAAGGACTTAAACTAGAAAATAAAACTAAACCTAAAGTTTAAGAACTAAAACAAAAACTAAACTCCAAATTCAACCGTCCGCAAAAGTGTCAAATAAATAACTCTATTCTGTTTAGGAAATTACTTATGTAAGAAAGGGTCTTACAATCTAATGTACCCACAGTAGGTATTCGAAGGGGTGAGAGAGGAATCCTTTCAATTTCACGGTCCTGGCGGAAAAATGTCTCGGAAAATCTTTAACATTTTCTCAGATTTTTTATACGAATTGGAACATTTTTTAGATAAACTCAGATAAAATAGTAATAAATATTTTAGATTTTTCCCGCCAACACATTTTTGTAGAAATCTGAATAAATATGAGAAAATCTGCGCAATTTATCAGAAATTTTCATACATACAGATACTGAAATATTCGGCAAATTCTCATCTAATTGTTTCTGAAAGTATTTAAGAAATTTGACATATTTTTTCAGAATTTTTCATAAATGTAAAATATGAAAAATTCTTAGGACATTTCTGAGAAAATATAAGAAATTTTTTCACCGGAGGATGCCTCTCGAATCAAGATATTTCTTTGATCAGAGAATTTGGAGCATACTCTGGCTAAAGACATCCATAGTCTCCTCCATTAGGCAAAGTAAACAGTCCGGAGAATTCACAATGTCAAATCTAAAAATCCTAAAAAGACTGCTCTTAAGAGATGAAGAAAACTACTCAATCACTACTCAATCTATATTGAGTAAACAGCCCTCTTACTCAGATTATGCGAATCAATTAACCATCAATTTTACCTTACCAGGTAAATAAACTCTTGTTCCCCCTCTACGACTCCTCATGCTGCGCCAGCCTCATTCGCCATTTAGTAGATGTATGGCACGCCATTAATTGCTATCATAATCAACCTTTGTCACGTCAAAACATTTTTTAAACAAATCATTATTTTTTATTTCTTTCTGAAAAGTTATATCCTTTATATTCAACAAATAACTATAATCTTTTTATAAAATACGACGTTAAAAAAAGTAATTTTTGAAAGCAAAAAGCGCTTTTTTGTGAATCAGGAAATTTTTACTCGGGCTTTTTCCAAAATTAACTTTTGTCTTTAAATGTTAATCGTAATTATAATAACACAGGCGCGTTTCTATCATTCTGGCGTTTAAATTAAAAAAAAAAACATGTTTAAAAATATCAACTTTTCGAAAAGTTATTGATAATTGAAAGTACACTGGGTATCGTGCACCCAGTGTGGTGGAATCGGGACTTTTTGGAAGTGTGGTGTTCTAGGATTAAAATAAAGGGACCCTATATATATCTGAACCGGAGAACCACTGTGCAAAATCGGCGTGAAATTCCTCCTTCCAATAGTTGTTGACCTTCTTAAGGGGATGCTGGAGCCGTCTGTTTTACCGGCATTTTTTGTCGGCACGTAGCGTCGTATTAATTTGACAGAATTAAAAATCCTTCTCCAGAATTGCAGTACATACATTAATGATTCGGGGAAACTCCAATTTTATATAGAAAACGAGAAAAAATTACGAAAGTACAGATTTCCTTATCCTACTCTTATCCCAATATGGCGTCTCGAGTTGCGGCGAGCTGTCAGCTCGTCACAAGATGTATTTCATATAAGAGATATACCATTGGTACGAACGCGAAAACAAGTTTCCCCGAATTGCACAACAAGAAAAACATCGATAAACCCCCCAAATCAAGATTTGGAAGCGTAATATAAAAGTATAATGTCGGTGTGCATCGTGCGTATGTGTGCGTGCAATGTAGCGTGCTATCCTTGTCTATATCTTTGTCTATACAAGGACAGATATAGTTCGCCGGTCTTCTTTACCGACGCCGATCGAGTTCGGCTACGGCTCCAGCATCCCCTTAAAAGAAACCGTTATTTGGAAATCAATTCCCATTCAAATTGTCATTTTTTGCTGCAACATCCGCCCTTTTGTTACCTTCTATACCTGAATGGTCTGGAATCCAGAAATTGTATTCCTTGCTTCCAGCGCCTTATATATTCCACTATGCCCGCATTTTATGTGGGCTCTATCTACTAGCGCCTCCTATATTCATATATACTGAACCATATCCAAGAATATTTTCCAATGGATAATACTTTACACATCTGCAATTCTGTTACATTTCAACGCCCGGAAATAGTTTAATAATTTCTATAAAATACCAAAAATAAAAGAAAATTAAATAAAACTTCCTAAGAAAACAATTTATGTCTAATATGCTCCCTCCTTCTCTCACGTTTTTCGAATGTATTTTGCGAATATAATCGATCAAATGACGATCACAAATCCTAAGTAAACTCACTATAATTAGAATATAAAAAACAATGCAATAATAATAATATTAGGAATACAATATGAAAAATTTTTATTGTTCGCCAGCAGTGTTGAAAAAATAAGTTATATATGGTTTACAAATGACACGTAATATAAAAAAAATATTAACTTATTAATTTTTCAAGTTAGACAACGCGATACAGATAGCAAAGTTACAAGTCCCAATATCATTGAGGAAGCACAAACGATGGACAATGTGTCTCGATTATATGTAGGACAAAGTTCCTTGTCGTTGCATCTCCTAAAAAAGACGAAAACAGGTTTTTTTAAAGACAGTTAAGTAACTAAGCTACGTGGTTAATTTACGAATCGTAAAGTAAAAATTTCTTACAGTAAGTTAGGTTTATTTACGACAATTTTTAAATCAATATATCGCGACTGCAATTTATCAAATAAAATTTGCATGATTATTTGACGGTTATTGTACTCACCATTTTTCGATGAATATCACCACGAGACCAGTGATGATTTTATCGAGGAAAGTCACGATCGAGTACACGAATGCGCTACGTTCCGTTCGAGAGCCAATCAATTCGGCGGTGACGCTCAATGCGGTGACCATCGTGATGGAACTTCCCGCGCCAATTAACACGGCGATGACGTATACGATCGTCGTGTTACTCCCGACGAATTCCGTGACGGCGGCGGCGGCTATACCAATTATAGCGCCGAGAAAGTAGCAAGCCTACGATCCAACGAAACAAAAATACACCTAGCATTCTTGCCTCTCTCTCTTCTTCCTTTCCCAACAAACACCAAAAATAACATACAACTTATATGCAAGTTAGAATTTCCTACTCAACACATTTGTTATATTGTATTTACATTGTTAAGTAGGAAATTTTCTCTTGCATGTATGTAAGTTGCATGTTACTTGGTCTTTGCTAGGTTTCTTATTATTGAGATATTATACCTTGGTACCGCAAATCCTGTTGATGTATTTGAGCAGCAAGGCGGCTATAAATGAGGATACGTACGAAACCAACGGCACACTGGCCAACGCTTGCTTACCATCAACTTTGGTTTCTTCTATATATAGCGGTAAATATACCGTAGCGAGAGTGATAAATAATCTGCTCGCCACGTATAACATCGCGACCCTTAATAAAATCGTGATGCCGGCCCACGATATCCGGCGATTCAATGAAACGTCCGACAGTTTGGCCGGCTCTTCGACGTTTGATTTTGAGGATTTTGGTTGTTCCAAGAGATTCGCTTTCAGGAAAATGTGAAAGAAGACGGTTGCGATCAAGCCGAAAGTTGTGAGGATCAGAGCGATGTTCTGCAAATCAGAATCACATGCACATCTTTCTTTTTTTTTTAATCATCTCAGATAGCAAACAGAATTGAAAAAAAATTTTGTTTTAATTCCCGAATTATGAAATGATCGAATTCTTTTTTCATATTATTTCTGCTTTAAAAATTTAAAAGAAATTTATTTTTTTGTCACCAATTTTGAGGTCCTTCTTCAAATACAAAAAGAATTTTTTTTCCACTCTATAATAATTCGTAATAAATTCGAAGTTATGCTTACAATTATAGATAAGCCAATGAAGCTTTATCTAAACACTATTTCGAATTTATTGCGATTTCTTATGGACTAGAAAAAATAATTCCTTTTGTATTTGAAGAAAAATAAAAAAAAATCCTTCATATGATTTATCCAAAAACAATTTTTGTATCAGAAAGAACATAAAATGTACTGGTCCATTTTGTCATCTCTGCACTATGTGATACTGGAGGTATCATTTAAACTGATCCGCAGCGATTAAGGTCAAGTGTCTCACCTTTTATCCTAGCGAGTTTTTACTTACGAGAAAGTACTGGCGCATGATAGCCGCTTCAGCGCGTGTTACTAACGCTTACGGTCTTTTTGAAATATCAAAAAGGAATTCTTTTTTTTTTAAACAAATTACGCAAATCCACAAAAAATTTGAAAAGGTCCTTTTTGAGCTCATAACGATTAGCTGTACTATCTGAGAGCTTTTTTTCTCATACGTACTCTAAATTTATAGTCATCCTGCTGATCCAATTGAACCATCGATTCGCCATCAGTTGGTAGAATGATCCATGTTACGACAAAAGCTATTACAGCTGCGCCGACTTGAGCGGAATATCTACGATTAAGTTTGTCTTGAAATAATGTTTTGGACCTCGCTACTCACAAGGGAACGGTACAAAAGTGTCAATTTATTCCCAATTCCGGAAGTCACAACTTTAATGCAGACTTATTGAATACAATTTACGTGCAATTTCTGAATTAAAGTTGTGGTTTATGCAAAAATACTTTTCACAGTGCAGTGGACAACAAAAAAGATATAGAATTACAATAAGCCTGCATTGAAGTTGCGACTTCCGGAATTTTTACCTTCAATTTTGAGCCGTATATCCCGTCTAATCTTCGCACCTACTATTCTAGAAATAATTATTTATTCTTTACTATCCCTTTTATTTAATAGTCTTAGCCCGGCCTTTGAACTAAATTGACACTTTCGTACCGTTTTTTTGTCAGCTGCTTCCTAAAGAGTCTCACGTTTTCAAGAGATATTACGCAAATCGCATACCTTATTGCGGTCAAGTCGGCTCGAGCTAGGACGGAATTAGTTAACGAGGGAATCATTGACAGATGGGAGATTTGTACGGCCGCCCAACCCGTTTGAAATATCGTAATGCTCGTTACATATAGGAGCATGGCGATCGTGGTAGATGAATTGACAAAACCGCCGAATATTACAGGGAAGGACAGAGTAACCATGACGGAACCGACGACGTGCCAAATTTTCTTCTTGCAATAGCGATCGACCAGGAAACCGAATACAGGTGTCATAACGGCGTCGACGATTTGTCCTTGAATGAAAATCGTTCGATCATTAATCAATAGCGTGACTAACGTAGCATCGTCCATGCGTGAGTAAATTGACGCATACCTAAGAGTAAAAGCGCACCGGCGACGATAGGTTTTAACAGTGCAACTCGTTGGAGGTAGATTAAAGTGTAGGAGAACCACATAGCAGCCGCTAAATCGTTGAAAATGTGTCCAAGCGCGTAAGCGAGTTTTGTGGACGTTGCTATTCTCCCGACGTCCACGAGAGGCCTTTGCTCGTTATCCATTTTTTAACGAGCGTCTTTCTCGAGATATCGGGTAAAAACTTTCACAATTCTGGTGAATCCATTACGATAGTGTTCTGCAAAAATTCCGCACTCTTATGCACATCCGCAGGAAATGCAACTTTAACAAGGATATACGAACGAATAATATAATCAATTACTGAGGTTTTGTAAAATGCAGGAAGAAGAAACTTTTTTTTGATTGCATGAATATTAGGAATAGGAATTTGAAAGTTAAACGCCTAAAGATATTGTGTAAATTTTATATACTTTTTCCAACTCAATGAACTGTGCGCCGATTTTTTGTCAGTTTTTAAAACACAGATCTTTGTTAAAGCAGAAAATTCACATACTTAAATCGATAATCAATTTAAATTTTGATGCTCATAAGTATCTTTATTAAATCATTGTAAAAAAGTTACTGTAAAAAATATCACCTCAGCCAGGGTTTATAAAAAGAATTTTTTTCTATAATTGATTATATATATCATATTGATTATATATAGATAATATTATATATCAATTCTGTTTTACTTATTATTATTGTTTAAATAGCATAAATTATTTACGATTTACAATGTACAATAACAAAGATAAAATGTTTGTGACGATGTTATTTCTTTCTGAAGCAAACCTGTGGTCAGCGTTCCTTTCACTTGATTGAATTTTGCTTCAAGCTATTTTCCTTTAGGATAGTTTCTTGTTGAAACAGTTACGTGATGATTGCAATAAATTATAAATAAGTCTAAAAACACGTACGTCATCAACATTTCATCACGCGAGGGATTAGGTATAGATCATTGATAATAACGTAACACCTTATTGCGATAATCCGATTATTTAGATTCAATAGTCCAAACCAAATTATATTTCATTAAAGCTAACATAGCTAAAAAAGATTTTGAACAAACTGTTAGATATTTAAAAAAATAAACTTGCACATACACATACACATGTAAATCCGTAAAAAAGAACTTGTGTTTTATAGCACGAAAATTGAATGGCGATTGATTTTTGTATGAACGTGACACAATCTTGTATCTTTTCTTAAATTTAACAAAATTAAATAATATATAAAATAGCACGAATACTCGAACGATATACCACCGAATGCTTGCGTTAACACGTGCTCTATTTCATGACTGAAGAGAAATTTCGTGAATATTGTCGAAGAAATGATAGGATTGAAATTTGCGTGACGTATCTGTCCAAATGATATCGATCTTTTAAACGTGCCATAAAAATAATTAAAATTAACGCTATCGCCACATATGACGGCGAATATCGCGATATCGGACACCGGCTGTCTGTTCCCGTCACGTGCAGGTGAGAAACTGAGCAGACTGAGCTCTGAAACGTACATTATGCACGTCGTTCTTTACAAAAGATAACGTCAAACTATCAGACGGATTATGGTATAACACGCAGTAGAGCCAGTGATAACCGTAATCTTATCAATGTGTCGATACCTACTTGCGCGTCGCACAAGTCAAAACCATCATTAATTATTTTAATGAACACCCTTTTCCAATTTTTCGCACGTAAGCTCAAATGACGTTTGTCACGTTTATACGAATCTGAATTAACGATATTTAACATGCGAATTCTTTTTGGCATTAGCGAGAATATTTTAATGAAACTGCAAAATTGAATGAAAAGGAAGCTTGTATTTTATTTGATGCATAATTATTAGTATTTATTAGTTTGGCTTTCTCATAGAAAAAGCTTTATGAGCAAAATAAAATAGGAGCAATGGTAGCGATCTGTAATGATGAGGAAGCAATGTGCAAGTTTTTAATTTGCCCCTTTTTTTAATTTTAAATTTAATCTTTTTATGAATTAAAAAAGAGTCAGCTTAGTAGCACAAGTAATATTACGGCCGATATTCCGAGCAATAATAGATGTTAATAAAATATATATGAAATAGGGGTAGAAAAGACTGAAGAATATAATAAAATTAGAAATAGCCCAATATTTCAAAATTTACAAAAGTTAGAGCAACCACGGGCATTGCCAAAATTTTATAAAAAGAAAGAAGCCTTTTACCGATTATCGCTAAATTCAATATCAACCTTCCTTAAATGATAATTCTATCGATTAAAAAAAAATTAAGCTCGATATCTCAATATTTGCGGAAGTTAGAGCAACCACAGCCATCAAATCCACACATACACACACACACACACACGCGCGCGCGCGCGCGCACACGCACACGCACACGCACACGCACACACACACACGCACGCACGCGCGCGCGCACACACACACACACACACACACACGGACATACGGACATTTTTTAAAATGCAATTTTTCAACGTTTTAGAACATTCTGAACACATTGGCAGCGGCAACTAAAATAAAATTTTTTTCACAAAAATAAAGCTTCCTCTATGAGGAAGCAATAAAATCTTTCATACAGCAAAAACTTTTAAATGTGTAATTGCGGCCATTTAAAATTTTATTACAAAGAAATGGGGAAAGAAAAATTCAAAAGCAACTGACATGGACGATGATGTCATACGTATACTGGGTAAAACAGGCCCTGTAATCTGAGATTGCAAAAGAGAAACGCGAGAGAGGCAGACTCGAAGGAATCGATACCAAAGCAAGTTCTTATACGGTCTCCCGGTCAGGCGACCTAGCAAACTATGGTTACTTCTAACTTCGCACACCATAATAAACAGAAGTAGCAATCCAAAGTATAAAAATAACAGATTATACATCAAATTTTCCGAAAATATATATTAAATTTCAGTACGAAATGATACAAAAAATATAATTTTTGAGAATATTTTATTATTAAATTCATAGAGATGTAATTAAAAATATTTTGTATAAAACCTATATATACTAAAAGAATTAGAAAAGTATATTTCTTATTTCTATCAATATCAATAGCGACGTATTATAAATTATTAAAGAGTTTTAGTTACTTGTGGTGTAATTTATAAGACTTTTCTTTTTACAACTAAAAGAAGATCAAACTGTCACAAAATATAAATGCATTTTATATTTAAAAACCGAAATAGTAGGTAACAAATTAAGTAACAATATTTATAATTCTTAATAGTATCATATAATTATAGCCTAAAGTACTTATGAATTACATAACAAATATTCTTTCACTGAGAATCGTATTAAGAAGTAATACGTTTGACTTAATACAAAAAGCGTATAGGTTGTCTTAATATCGGTATATGTCTTAATATCCATACATGAACAAAGGAGAATCTCTGTTTAATCAACATTTATATACAGTTTCTGGATTTTATTACATTTTTCCTAACGTAAAGTATTTTTCCTAAATACATTACGCTAAATCTTAATCTTCTCTAAAGCCGTATACTCCGTACCTTCAAACTGTCTTAAGTGAATCTGAAAACAAATGCTTTGATATTTCATGTCATCGACAATTGATTTTATCATAATTATACGTTATTAATTTACCTGCAAATGTAAATTAACTTCGGCGGATCGACTTAAATATGGAAAATTTCCACCGCTTTTCAAGTGCGCTAGTTTTGCATTTGGATAACATTTATACATTTCTTCTCTAACTGCATTTGATAACGCATATTCGTCGAAAACATCTATTATTGTCACAGGTAAATGGCATATTTTCTGAGGTTGTACATAACAATTTATGCAATTCATTGTTAAACGGGACGCTAATTCGGGTTGCGTTAAACTTTCCAGCTATAATTAAAGTATATGCGTGCATATAACATTTTGTAGAATAAGCATTTTCTTCCTTTCTGCCTTCTTTCATCAGTTTGAAGTAAACTAATAGCGAATTCGGTTGGACGCACTAGTGCGCACTGGTGCATATTAAAGCTGTCGTACACAAATCAACGTAAAGTGTATGTTTAATATAAACTGATAAAATCATGAAATCCTTAATGTTCTTTATTGTGCTATTTGATAAAATATATATTAGGCATTTTTTATCAGTCGAGATATCTGCATTTTACTTTAGAGATTAAGTCAGCGCGCACTAGTGCATCCAATTAAATTCGTTATAGAAAACTAAGACACATACCCGTTCTACCATAAAATCAATTGCCTCTATAATCTCTCCGTCAACTTGCTCCGTTGCAAAATTTCCCATTACCATTTTCTTCAGTACCAACGAAGGTAAAATCCAAAAGCTGTGAACATAAAGAAAATACAAAAATGTAATGAAGCAGCAAATTCCAAGTTTTGTCGCACATAGATTCATGCGTGTATCAGCCTCATATTAAAAGTTACGGTTTAAAATGCTCTACTTACACTGCTGCGGAATCATTGTAACTAAATACAGACGTGTCTGTAAAAGTATTGCACAAAACCAGAGATACCACTCTGGGACAGTGTGCATTTATCTCTGTAAATTTCTGTGCCAGAAAGCCACCTGCAAATATATAAAATTTTTAATTTCTTTTATTAGATTGTCATTCAAAAGTAAATATCTTGCTGACGTGTTCTGACCTAGGGAAGCGCCAAAAAGATGGACTTTGTCAAGTTCCAGGTAATCTAACAGTTTTCTGAATCCGTCGCACCATTCCTTTATACTCCAATATACCGGCGCCTCAGCCTGTGAAAATTAAGTTCTCATTTACCGGTTATATTAACACGATTTGAATTAAATCTATACTATTTTACATATATGTTCAAATGTTTCGGAATGCTCATCGAATCTACATATATCTAACTTACAGAGATAACTCTGTAACCTTTGGCAGCCAGACCCAATATTTGCCTAAAAAAAATATCAGCTGTACCACAGACGGGTGGAAGACATATGAGTGGGCACTTGATAGTTTTTGGATTAGAATCGTACACCTTCCATCCCTAAAACAATTGCAGAAATATGTCAAGATGTTCTTTTGTTTACTTCTATGCTTATAAATACTTATCAGACAGATGAGGCCATCCGCCACTTGGCATAAATCGATGGTAAAAGGTGATAAAAAGAGGAAAGGCGGGAAAGAGCTAGAGATCGAACGATTAGAAACCGATAATGATAGGAAACAGTACCTTAGTGCCGTCGGCGTCGACAACGATTTTCCTAAGCGGTACGGAGCTGCGAAAGCTCAGATATTCCTGAGAGCGTGACAGCTCGCTCGAGTACGACATATTTTGTTTTCGCTCACGACTCACGACTCACGACGCCAGTCGGTACCATGATGTCCACGATTATATCGTGGTCGGTACGTTGCATCGCGTTATCGTCACTCGATGACAGTCGCGTTCTTCTCGACATTGGAAAGAGGGATCGTACATACATTAAATGCGATAATGATAATGGCTGCGTTCGGGGAGCGCGCTATTAGGGCCAGTTCCACAAATGTCGGTTAACTCTTAACCTTAGGTTAACTTACTCTTCGTCTCTTTCTAAGGGGGACGTTAGAAAGAAACAAAGGATAAGTTAACCTGAGGTTAAGAGTTAACCGACGTTTGTGGAACTGGCCCTTAGCGCTATTGCATCATCGTTCTATCTTTTATCGCTCATCAGGTGTAAAACAAGGATAGAATAAGCAAATAGCGCTAATAGCGCGCTTCTCGAATCCAGCCAATGTAACTTGCATAACGTGCGTTGCCAAAATATATTCGCGGCCAATGGCCATGTATCTGGGCGATTTTTAACAATTTTTAAAGCCGGTTTTTCCAACTTGTTGGTAAACTAACTAATTAGTTAAATCATATTATGTCTTTGCTTAAGGGGATGCTGGAGTAGTAGCAATTACATTTTTTGCTGACACTTAACTTTGAATTGGCTTTACGAAATTGAAAAAACTTTTTTACAGAATTAAAGTACGTATAAAAACGGAGGGTGCTAGCGTTGATTTTACATCAAAAATGAAAAAAAATAAAAAAATTATATGTATGACGTGACAACATTTGCTGCACATAAAAATTTAGACTTTGTACATATAAAATAAGCATACAACACCATTGGAATTGCAAAAAAGAATAATGTTGTGTTTTCAGAAATAAGCTTAGAAGCTTTAGTATAAGAGAAAATTGTCGTTGAAAATCTCATATGTATGTATGCGTGCGGAGTAGTATTGCGTGTAGTGAGAGATGGCGCAGCAATCGAAATAAGAACAGATGCCTCTCGTTAGACAAGGGCAGATATAAGCCGGTAATATAGAAAATGATAGAAAACGAATTAGAACAGAATTAAAAATGTTCGACATTATCGACATCGAGGAAGTTTGGCCTTCACTCCAGCATCCCCTTAAGGGGATCCTATAGCGAAGGCCGAACTTCCTCGACGTCGGTAATGTCAACATTTCTAATCCTGTTTTCTATGTTATATATCTATGTCTGTCCTTGTCTAACCAGAGGCATCTGTCTTTGTTCGATTGCTG
>NW_020217388.1:200273-204657 GCF_003070985.1 Temnothorax curvispinosus | reverse complement strand
ATATTGTTCCTACATGTTGTCCCTACGTCGCCTTGGTGTCATTATATATATATAAACTGCAGTAATTTTGTTATTGTCGTCAGATGACAGTTGTATGTGCCCAAATTAGTAAAATTTTTAATTTTTTTTTGTTTCCGATATGAAATTGTACAACGCGATGTAGATTTTTGTGCGTACTTTAATTCTAGACCAAAAACTTGCAATTTTGTAAAGCCAATTCAAAAATTCCTTAAAATGAAAAAATGTCGGTAACTACCGCCACTATAGGATCCCCTTAATTGTTAAAACGATGTTAACGAGCAATTTTGTGGGATTTCTCAAAAATCCGAGATCATAATCTCTTCTATCAAAACCTTTAGCTGAACTTAGACTTTTGCTTCCTCATAGAAAAAGCTTTGTTTTCGTACAAAAAAATTTTTTCTTGTTTTTCTGAACGTGTTCAGAATGTTCTAAAACGTCGAAAAATTGTAATTGAAAAAAATGTCTGTATGTATGTATGTGTGTGTATGTGTGTATGTGCCAAATTTACCGAAATTTCTATAACTCCAGAACTAATCAACCAAATCTTAACGAACTATATATGAAATAGGGGTAGAAAAAACTGAAGAATATAATAGAATTAATAAAAATTGCTAATAATCAATAATCAAAAGGGATTCTTTTTTTTTATTTAAATTTTGAATTTTTTTAAAAATGTCCATGGTTGCTCTAACTTCCGCAAATTTGGAGATATCGATCAATTTTTCATTTTATTATATTATTATTTTTCAGTCTTTTCTACCGCTACTTCATATATAATTTTTTAACATTTGGTTGATTAGATCCAGCTTTATACGCGATCAAAGGTCCATAATTTTGCTCGCATATAAAGCTAGAGCATATAAAGCTCGCATATAAAACTAATTAACCGAATTTAAAAGAATTATATATGAAATAGGGGTAGAAAAGCCTGAAGTAAAAATTGTTTTTTGAGTTTTCGATGTCAATGTGTTGCTTATGTTCGAAAACGTCGAAAAATCGTAGACTATCATTAAAGGTAGGTTGGTGTTGAATTATCTTTTTTTTTCTATTTTATATATAATTCTTTAAGGCCGGTATTCATAGTCGGGTCTTATATTCAAGATCGTCTTAAGTATAGTCTTAAGGCGTCATCAGCCAATCAGAGGGCCGTATTAGCATCTTAAGACATCACTTCCTCTATGAGGAAGCCAAGTGCAAATTTCTAATTTTTTACCATTCAACGTCGAATTTTTAGAAAATCCTTTATTTGTGACAAAGTAACAATCCTCTGAATATCGACTTGGGGTGCGATCCACTAGACTAGATCGCTTCAAACACTTCAGAGTATATATTAGAGACTCTATAATAAAAGATTGGCCATAATTAGGGTCTCTACATAGTATCATTTTGTTCTTGTTTAACATTTGATAAACAACAGGATGAAATGTTTCCAAGAGCATTTTGAGCACCAAGTGGACCGCATCCCTGGTCAGCAGTCATCCCAAATACTATTGATCCCGCCCCTCCTTTGGGATGCGATTCCTTTTCTAACAGATCGAGACATACCTACCAGTCTTTAACAACCTTACGCACTACCTTAACAGCAGAGCATCTTTGGAATGATTCCTAAGGCAAAAAAATATTTTTGAATGGAGGGAAAATTAGCTGGCAAGTACAATTCATCCTGAGCATTTCATACATTTTATTGTTGTCTGAAATTGTTTATATATATATATATATTGGCGTCAGAAATTTTTTCTTTATAAAAATATTTAATTCTTTCTTACAAGTATAAACCTCAGAGAAGGTTCCGATTTTTTTCACATTTTTTACAGTTATTTCTTATATCAAAATATAACAAAAATCTGTCATTACATTCAGCTCAAATTAATTTTTTAATTTTATACAAGTACACGACTTTACACGTGTTTAATACAATATTTTTTAAGAATAAATGTACCCGAAGTTTTGTAACTCGACACACATATAGAACATTAAAATAGTATATAGTTTAATTATTTTTTTCCACGTCTTGAAATAAGATGCGACTATGAATTCTCTCTATCTTTAATTTCTTGTTCCTTATTCCTCTCATTGTGTATGAGCCCTTAAACTATTATTTTCAGTGTTTTATATGTGTGCCGAGTTATAAAAATTCGGGTATATTTGTTCGTAAAAAAATACTGATTTAAACACGTGTAAAATCATATAAATGTGTAAAATTTAAAAAATTATAAAAAATGAAAAAATCTGAGCTGAAAAGTAATGACAGTTGCTTCCTCATAGAAGAAGCTTTGTGATAGTAAAAAAAAATTTTTTTCGAGATTTAAAAAAAAATAGATTTAGAATGTTCTAAAATGGAGAAATCATATTAGTAGAAAATGTCCGGAAGTATGTAAGTATTTATGTGTGTGTGTGTACGGATTTTTTGTACACGCATCTACTTCTACAATTTTTTAGATACCGGGTTGAAGTTTTGGACACAAATAGAGTATCATAGAAAGTATGTTCTCCTCCAATTTTATTAAAATCCGTCGACAGGTATGGAATATGGATTTTAAGGGGATTTTTATTTTTCAAAAAAGCGTGCTTTACGCTATAGCTTTCTCAATATTTGAGATATCGATTTATTTCTAATTCTATTATATTTTTCAGTTTTTTTCTACCCTTATTTCATATATAATTCTTTAAAATTTAATTAATCAGTTCTTGACGTGTGTGAAGTTGGCCCCGCACTTTTTGAATTCTGTATTTTTAATAATTGTGCTACATTGTGCTACGTTTGTGCTATATTGTGTCGCAAACCGCAACTCTGTAACTCAAAGCGTACTCGAGAAAATTAAAAAAAAACAAAATTTTTGATAGCCCCGCACTTTTCGAATTTTCAGTTTTTTCTTATTGTGCCGTATTGTGCTGTATTTGTGCTGACTTGTGCCGCAAACGCGAGATTGATAACTTTGATAACAATTAAAAAAAAAAAAAAAGAAATTAAACTAGCCCCGCACTTTTCCCGAAATAAACCCAATTTTTTTGGTTGATAGGTAGTAATTTGTGCCACGTTGTGCCGTTGGAATAAACTCGATATCTCTTTTCATTTGGCAGATAAAAAATATTAAATCTCAAAAACAAAATAACAAATAATTATTTTTAAAACGCATTTACCGAACTTCTGTAAGTGCTGAGTTTCGCTAGATGAGTACAACAAAGAAATGGTCGGAAATGCATAGAAAGTTGTAGGGGTTGAAAATAATGGGCTAAGGGAGGGGGGGAAATGAGGGTGAGAAAAACACTATACATTTTTAAATTTTGTAAAATTGTGCCGGGTTGTGCTCGGTGAGTACAATAACTTTTCCTAATGACAAAATGTCCACAAATTGTAAGTTTACGCAGCACAAGTATCTAAAGAAAGCAGTTTTTAAGAATTACAATTTTTAAACCGCTATAACTTTTGAACCGTGACAGGGAATGATGCGATTTGTGCTGAATTTTGCTAGTCGAGCACAACAAGAAAACGGCTAGAAAAGAATCGAAAGTTGCAGGGGTTAAAAATAATGAGCCGTTCTCAACCCGCATGTGTTACACACCCTATTTTATATTAATACAAAGTGCGTGGAAAGTGGCCTATTGCGCGCGCGTCATCTGTGCGACGGATGGCCGATTCCGCACGCGCGAGAGATTTCTCATTCTTGCACGGGTTCGATTGGGGAATTTCTCGCGTGGGAAATTGGCTATTTGTCACACAGATGGCGCGCGCGGAATGGGCCACTTTCCACGACCTCAACAAAGTTAGCCCCCCCAAGTGGATTATTGATATACTTTTTTTTACCAATCGTTTGGTGGTTGATTGGTAGTATTTGGTACCGTATTCAAAACGTTCGGTAGTTTCTCGTTTTTCTAGGAAATCAAAAACAAATTTTTGATTTTCTTTTAGCCCCCCCACTTTGACTGTGGTAGTTTTTTTTTTTTTTTTAATCGATTGACGATTGATTGGCAATGTTTGGTACCGCATTAAAAACTTTTGGTGGTTGCGCGTTTTTTTAGAAAATTGAAAAAACAAAGAGTGACCCCAAAATCGGACATTTTTAGCCCCATCATGATGGCCCTCGAAATTCGAATCGAATTGTATGCTAAACGGTGCTACATGATGGGACATTAATCTAAAAAAAAATTAAAGTTGAGCATAGGTCTAGTTGTGGAGATACGGGGAGTCAAAGTGGCCAAATTCCCAATATTATCCAAGTACAATAGAAAAGAATGTTAAATCTTCTTTGATAATAGTGGTATTTTGAATAGAATTAGTCCGAATGGTTCTCTGACCACCGTACTAAAAATCCACCGCCTCCACCCCTGTTACTTAATTTTTTAAAGGGGTAAAACTACCCCC
>NW_020217388.1:156904-199873 GCF_003070985.1 Temnothorax curvispinosus | reverse complement strand
CTTCTTTAACAATATCTTATTTATTAATTTATTCAAATATTACATACTAATGTAATTATTTTTTATTGTTGCTTTATATTATCGTATAAAATTAATCCGTCTGGCAGGTTCTTTATCTTAATTGCCATGGAGATACGGAGATATCGACATCATCATCATTTCTCTATATTAAAAAGTTAAAAAGATGTAAGGTGTCAAATACTACAAAATCTTGTGACGTAAATTTAAATTGCGATTATTTTCTACAAGACAATAACAGAAATAGTACCAAGAAATACATTGTGACGTTGCAATTTCGCTGCATCGTGGTAGCGTCCCCACCGCCGTCACAAGGCGCGGGTTTCGCGCCCAAGGATGGTCCAGGGAGGCGATTGCGAGATCTCCAGGGGCATAATTAAGTTGCGTTTCTTTTTCCTGATCCCTTTATTTCTTTTGTATTCTAATCGGCACCTCGCCGAGACTAAATCAGGACGTTCCCGTCGGAATGCGGAGGATTCGGAAAACTGGGGTCAACAGGAAGGACAGAGACGAGGAATCGATCGACGGAGGCGATTATCAGCGGAGCTTGCAGGCAGTTAAACGAGAAGGGGCGCAGGAAAGCACGCGCGTGGCGCGTGGTACGACAGCGGACGGAGCTTGACGCGACAAAGCCCCGGCGCCGGAAGAGAACGAGTTTCCCCGGCCAACCTCCACTGCAGTAACCGGGCTCCGGGAGTGGCTGGCCAGCACCCCTAGGTCACAAGGAAGCATTACGGAAGAATCAGCGTGTCCGGACCGTTGTTTAAGGATGCCGAGGGGCGGCGAGGGGCCGCTGCAAAAGCGAGGGGCCAGAGAACGCCCCCGCAGGACCTGCTGCCGACCGCCCTGCGCGAGGATCTGCCACGAACCCGCGAGCCCGCGCTATCGCGCACGCCCTCATCGATTCCGCTATCGAGCGCCGAGCGGATTTGCGCGATCACTCGGATCACTTCCTGGCCGTCCTTGGTCGTCCTCGGCCGTTGACGTGTCTAAGTTGAGTGCACGCTTTCGATTGCGCCCGGCTATCGAGCCGTATTATCTGCCGACGACGGAGAGGCCTGTGGCGACGGCGACCCAGCACAGTGCGAGAGGGAGATTCTCGGCGAGGTTGCCTCATAGATTTTCGCGTATGTAAAGCCACGATACCGCTCCCCCCCCCCCCCCCGGGTCGCACTCTTGTTCAGGCGCCGGCGCGTACATTAGTGTTATACCTGCCGAAAGGGCATAATTTTGGCATTAGTGATCGGCATCGAAAGCGAGGAGCCCCAGCACAGTATATACTGTGGCCCCAGGACGGTCTCGTTAGCTCGGGGGATTGCATGTAGGCTCCTGGAGATCGCGGAAGGAACGCAAACGATTGTGGTAGCAATCGAATCATTGCGTTATTCGTGCTCGCAACCGCGTGTGTTATTGCGCGTATTATCGTGCGTCGTAATTTGTGTTGTCGCGTGATAGATTTCGCGGAACTAATTGTATTAAATTCGGTTTCTTCTCGCGCGCCATTCTTTGTCCGACATCTTCGTTTATTCATTGTACTCGCGTGCAGTATTCCGCGTTATGTTGCGTGTCCTGGCGTATTATGTTTTGCGTCGTTCTGAGCGTTCTCGCGAGCGTTCTACCTTCGCGTTGATATTCGTATTATAGTTCATATTACTTAGAGTCGCACGCCTTCTGCGAGCATCGTATGCCGTGGCGACGGAATTCTTTCGCGGTTTCGGACGTCGAGTCCTTGCGCGCCGAGCGTGGCGCGGCTATACTTTGATGGGATCTTATGTTTGATGTTACTCCGTAATCGTATGTATTTTCTGTTTCTTATTCTATTCTATGTAATTCAGGTTAGGTTTATGATTTATGTGATTCACTTTGTTATTTTCGCGCTCACTTCTACCGTGTCTAAGTAGATTCCGAAATTCATGTTATCTCACGCTATATTACCTAACTCTGTTAATGCACCCGCGTTAATACAATTTAATGTCTGATCTATTCAGTTTAATTTCTGACTTCCGCGATTCAATAACTCTTTTTATCATTCGATCTCAAGCTATATTTCCAAATTATACCAAAGACTGTTACCGACTATTTCACAATATTGCCAAATTACAATAAACATTGTTATGGATCTTTGTTAATTACCTGAGTGAGTGATTTATGCGTCACCCCGCGAATCTTGCGTTGCCCTTCATCAACCCCGCCCATATAGCCGTTAGGTTGAGTTGGCCGATCTCTCGCACGCCGGATGTTTTGTGTTTCTTTTCGGGTTTTTACGATCGTAGCGTAAATTAGTGGACGCAAGCTTACGCGTCTGGCGCTCAATATATTAATTCTAAATCTAATGATCGGACCGTGCGAGAGAACCGTCGGAGAGGCTTGCCATCCTTCTCTCTCTAACCCCTTTTGATCCGTCTTGCGCCTCGTGCGCGATTCGCGAAGAAAAAGACGTGACAACATATACTGCGATATTTCTCTAATGAAACATAACAAATGAAATACTTTTGTCCACAGTTTGGAAAGGATAAAAGCAATACAAATGGCTTTTCGGTCAAATTGTCTGAAACTCCAGGAAATGTTCATGTGATGCTAATTAAAAGTTCTCCGAGCGACATTCAATAATCGGCTGTTCAGCCGACAGAAGCATCCCGACGAAAGTCGGAAAAATGCGTCACTTTTCTAGTGGTACACTGGTACAATTCCTACACGAATGTACTTTTACGCTTTTTCATTACGTGCGTGTATACATGTATGTGTGTGTGTGTGTGTGTGTGTGTGTGTGTGTGTGTGTGTGTGTGTGTGTGTGTGTGTGTGTGTGTGTGTGTGTGTGTGTGCGTGCGTGCGTGCGTGCGTGCGTGCGTGCGTGCGTGCGTGCGTGTGTGTGTGTGTGTGTGTGCGTGCGTGCGTTCGTGTGTGTGTGTGTGTAGGGGGGGAGCGGCTGGGAGAAGGTTGTATTCTCAGCGCCATCGCGCCAGCCCAGGATCAACGACGTGGACGTGACGGGAGTTTGATCCCTTTTGTGTGTATATTTTTGTACGTTTGTGTGTCTGCCGTATGTATAAGCATCATATGAATGAACATTTTTTGGAGTTTCAGACAATTCGATCGAAAAGTCTTTCCTACTGGTTTTATGTGGAGTCTTTTTTGGGTAGCCTAATTATGTCAGCGGAGTATGAAATATGCTAGTATTATTGTGCATTGTGGTTCTCGACAACAAAATCTTTTCGTCACAAATTGATAAATCGACTATAACTCTCGCAACATAAAGGTTCATAATAGAATAGCATATTTTCTTTTTGAAAGAAAGCAAAAAATATATGGAGAATAATAATCCTTGCTTTTTTAGCATATGCTAAAATGCATTATAATATCAATTTATAATTATAGCGTAAAAATTATATAATCTAAATTTATCTTGCTTCCATTTATATTGCTATTGACATTTTTCTCTGCGTGTGTACGTGACTGCATGTATACTATAAATTTCTAGTGCTGGCTGTGAATATTAGAACGCAACCATTGTAAAAAACGATTTCAATTAACGAAACAAATCTTGTTTTACAGAGAATAATGTATCTATTTTTAAAAACATTAATTTTTACTAAAACTATTTTTTTAACTTTCCTAACAAATTGGAATATTGTGTACATACATAAAATTTAAAATGACAGTCAAACTAAAAAATTTCTTCATTATTGCATAATTCTTTTATAACAATATAAATTGTTAATAGATAATTTTTTTATATATTTTAATTTTGATCTCAATATATTTTGCTTTATAACATTTTTCTATTTTAAAGAATAAAAATTTGTATTAACGGACCATAGAGCCTATACATATAATATATTAATAAACACATATTATAGGTCTTAACATGGTTAAACACAGTATAATATATCTGAATAAGGGAGACCGGGGCTATTTGTGATACATTTTTGTTTCGAATTTTTTTTCGCTTCGTATAAATGTTTAAAAAATTTGTATTAATGCGATGTAATCGTCCATCTCTCTAGTTTAAAAGAAAAAAAATAGGTTTTTCTCTCACGAGTCTCGAAATATATCAAGAAATGTATCGGTGTGTCATGTGTCACGAATTGCCCCGAGGCGCGAGGGCGGGGTAATTCGTGACACTTTCTTTGACTGAACAAACTCAACAAACTATATGGATTTCTTTCGTTTTTGTAATTTTTATCTACTTTATACGTTGAAAAAGCCTTTATTTGTCAGAATTTACATATTATATGTATAAAAAATTATAAGGAAAAAAGTAGTGCCTGTTCCATTAATTGCCCTCATCGCTCACATTCGATTACGGGAAACCACTTTTCGAGGACGTCCACGGTTCCTGCGAACTGGTTCTTCCTTTGAACGCTTCTTCATGGTTTTTTGGGAGCGTTTTTTGTTGCTTTGCCTTTTTTTTCCTCGATCAATGAAGCAATTTCTGCGGAGTCAGTAAAAATTGCGGCCTTCTTGCGTTTTCGTCTTTTTCTCGTGATTTTTCTCTCGCCTGGTTTTGGAAATGGTCGAATAGTTTGAAGAATCTGTTCAGCACCATCGTCACTATCGTTTTCTCTTTCGGCTGTAGCTGGATACATAAATATTTTTGGTTGGATTCGTTGGATTTGAGGTCTGGGGCAATTCCTGTCGAGTTTCTGGCATTTGTTCTGAAGAGGTGCTAGGCTGTGATGCGTTGTCTCCATACCATACTCGATCAGTGACCTGGCTCGGTAAAAAATCAATTTCACCGAAAACGTCGGGATTAAAAGGTAAAATTCCTATTGTTGCAAATCCCGCCATGATGTTGGTACTCGTCACAGCTAACGATAATGCCCAATTGATGTTCGCGGGAATGTCATAAATTGACATCGTTTTCCCTAGATTACTCGTCATCCAATAATCACAATGTTGATTGACAGCTTTTTTCAACGGGCCAAAAATGCTACGACCAAGGGGCTGCAGCTTATGTGAGCAATGTGGCGGCAAAGATAAAACTGTGATCCAATTTTTTTGGCAAAATTCAAGGGCAGCGATCGAGATGTGCGAGTCATGATTGTCCAAAATCAAAAGCACGAAATGTTCCAAAAACAACAAAAAATTTTCTGCAATCATCCACTCGCGTTTGTAGCTCCTGCGCTCCCAGCTGGTGCGCTGTTCAAAAAGTGAGGTTTAAAATTAACGCGTGGGAAGATAAAGAAAGGTGGTATCGAATTTCCTTGAGCTGATATAGCCAGTGTCATCGTCACGAGAGTTCCGCGTTCTGCGGAAGTGATCCGTCCAATTTGTTTAAAGCCGCGAGCTCACAATTCTTTCTGGAGTTTGTATCGTAGTTATGCCTGTCTCATCCATGTTATAGATAGAGCGTGGATAAAGTTGAAAACGTTCGTATATTGTTTTCAATTTTTTGAAAAACAGCGACAGTAGTAAGATTGAAAGCTGTACCACTAGCGAGACTTGTTGCTTGCGGCTTTCAAATTGGGAGATTTGGGTGGCGTTTCAAAAATTTTCAAAACCAGTCCTCTCCATCGATTTGTCGTTTGTCCCAGGAAGACGGCATTGACAAGCCAAGACGTTTTCCGTATTCGTAAGCTAATTTACGAATTTCCTTTGGCGAAAGTCCGAAATAAATGTCCAATGCATGTAAAATATAATATTCATCAACATTTGTTCATGTTTGTCACTGATAACCTAAAAGAATTTTATTTTTATTCTTATTTGCTTTATTCATTAATTTATTTATATATTCATTGTTTATTGTATATTTATCAATTGATTTATTTATTCATCTATTTATTTTATATTCATTGATACATTTATTTGTTCATTGATTTATTAATATATATATATTTAATTTTTAATTAAAAAAAATTCTATGAATTTGAAATTACCGGTCGCATTCTAGGACGAGAAATCGTTACGTTTTCCTAAGAAACGTTGCTTGGAACATAGGTACATTGACGACTCAAGGCCATTCTTCCGACATTAAAGTGTATTGCTGCTTGTCTCACTGACAATGAGTAGTTTTCATTTTTTACAGCTAAAACTACTTTTCGGAGATTTTCCGTGTCCGCAGCAGCTGTCTTGCGAACGTAATTACGCACCATAACCGACTGAAAATAAATAGAAATTAATCAACATGAAAAGCGACGTGTCACGAATTGCCCCGGTTGCTCGTGTCAAAATGCTCCGGCGTGGTTTTTCCTCATTCATGATCCGTGTCTTACAGATAAGAAAGAATAGCATAAAATCGATCATGCATTATGCTTAGTGAAGTCGAGTGACTGCATACAACTTACCGTTTTGGATCTCTTATTATTTTATTCGGCGAGAAAACAAATTTTCGGAATTTGGAAAATTTTACTTTGAGCACTTGAATATTATAAAATAAACACAGTCGAAAATTAAAATGAAGCGTATCTTATTTAAAAATATAAAATTGTATCATCATATTTTTTCACCTGGTCAAAATTGTATCATATTTTTTCACCAGGCCGTTTTGACAGATTGTCAGTATGCACGTACGCGCCTGTTCCACGTGAACTCTTTGTTTGGGGCGCCAGGGGGTTATGCATCCGACGGGCGCCGGGCGACCGCGGGGTGGTAACCGTACGTTCCATCGCATATGGTAAGCCCTATTTAACACGTTAAATGGTGCATTATTTTAAATGTCGGACAAATATGTAATCTAAAGCTATTGTATATAAGTCGGAAAGAGAGGCAAACATATAAATTATGGTAGGAAAAAATTATTTACTTTAATAGCCAAATTATGCATGTTCACGATAGGCAGACCACAGGAAGATGATTTGCACTGTTAAAAGTAACATTTTAAATAAAAGTCAATGTGTCTGACATGAGTCAAATCAATAAACATAATGTAAGTCTAAATAATAAATAAAATAGAACCAAAAAAGAGTAAAAGCGATATTCTTAAGTTTAGTGATGCTGTAGTAAATTGAGAATAAGGATATAGCTTAAAGATAGGAGGTCTGTGTCGGTTTGCTTATACAAACCAATTTTCTTGAAGTTTGATGTAGACACACTTCAGAAATGATCAGTTTTATTTAAAGATTTATTTATTTAAAGATTTAGTAAGTATTGAATATAACAGCCTTCTTTCCCGATTAATTTAAAATTTTCAAATTTTGTATAAATTCTGAGAAGGAAAATTGTCGCTTATTATAATTAATACTTTTTTTTTCTTTGAGATAATTTAACGTGCCATCAACCTTTATCCACCTACAAAAAGGCTAGGGTCTTTTTGTAGCACGGTACTTAACTCAAAAAATACCTGAATCTTTTTGATCCTTTGCGAATCTTAAGCTTTTGTGAATCCTTTTCGATTTCCAATGGTGCAGACCACTAATCCCTATATACGGATCAATTAAGCAGGGAAAACTTTTTATTGAGGCATATATGAGATAAAGGTTGGATCGGATTCGAACTACGGACCTTGATGTTACTAATTATTATTCGCGTAGGCACTGAGCCACTCGTCATTCCTATAATTAATGGACTGTATTACCGACCAAATTCTATATCTGTCCTTATATAGACAATGATAATAGACAAGGATAGACAAGGTTTTAGGTTATATTGCATTCATTACAATTAATCTTTTTTTGTAAGCTTTTATTCTTAGTTCCAATTGTACGATATTGTTCTTATACCTGTCGTCCATAGGTCATGCCGGTCTAATTTTTTGGATATTTATTGTGAAATTTTTGTACAAAGCAAATATTGTCGTCATGTATACCAAAAATTAACAAAAAATATAGATTTTTTAAAATAATTTTTTAAGTAAAACTTTTTTTTTCAAAATTTTATTAATGTGGTTAAATAGAGATGTTTTTATCATAAAACTTTTATTTGAAACATTTTTTTATATCTCGAATACTTTTCGAAATATATCGAGAAAAGCAAAAAGCCGCTCTACATATGAGGGGTGGTTTCATCCCTTAAAAGCGTTTTTGGGCAACTACAAAAAATATCTAAATTCATCTTTTTACTCCCCCTACATGTGTGGGAAGTTTTATTAAAATAAGAATTTTCGAGTTTGCGAGGTTTCCTTGTCAGATAATAAGACTGCGATTACGTGACCGAAAAACTGTCCGTTTAATGATTTCTTGAGGTTAGTGGTGCTAGCACGATACGCCATTTTATTACATTTTGTTAAATATGTATTAACTACGTGTTTAAATATGTATTAAATATGTATTAACTACGTTCATACATTATATAATATGCGCAGTATACTTGCTATGTATTATATACATATTTCGAACTTGAATATTTCATATACCTATTGCGTTAATTATACGTACTTAACACATTATATTTGATATAAAATGAAATGCAATGAAAATGCAATATAGTTACGTATTTAATATATATATTTGCAATGAAAGATACTATATGCGGGGAGTATTCTCTGCTTGATCTAATTATAAACAAATAAAACAGGAGCAACGATTTTTCTTCTCAGAATCTTTTTTATAATTTAAAATTTGAAAATTTTAAAAGAATCTAGGGAGGGGGAGCGTTATATTAAATATTTACCAAAGATTTTCTTGGTTAAGCATTTTTCCCAATGGAACTCGTGATTGGTGTAAAATTAGCACAGGACTCGTCTTCAAAATTACATCAACCTTAACCGCAAACTGTCAAAATGTAAATCGATCTTGACTGTGATTCAAGCCGCGATGCGGCAATACGACAACCAATCAACAACGTGGAAAAAAGGTTTCAACAAACACATTGTTACGACTTTGATACATTCGAGATTAACGCCTTTTTTTTAGAAAGGGATGAAATAAATATGATTTAATTTTTCCCCGAAACAAAAAGATAGTTTTTCCGTTAAGTTTTGGTATATTTTACAAGTCTATTCTCTATCAATTTTGTAAATGTTGTTTTATTAAAATATATTTCCATTTTAATATATATATTGTATTTTGCAAGATTTTTTCTTGTAAATCAATCAAAGAAAGATGGAACGTAAATCGTGTAGATTTAATTCCGGGGTAGGGAAGGGTATTAATGTTCCGAGATAGTCCGTGCGGTTATTTATAAGTAACATTTATAAGTAAAAAACCGCACGGACTTATTGGCCAACCTAATACATTACAATTCGTTATTTCTTTATACGTAAGTATAGAATATATGAACACCAACACCTTGTTACGGCTCCACGCTCCATCTTTCTTTGATTGATTTCTAATCTTTATGAGCCTTTACTATTATATTTTCTTGTAAAGTTTTTTGCTTCTAATGTCACAATTTAAGATAATAGTGATGAATGAACAAAAACCTTAAAAAATCTTTTGAGTTAATCATTAAAAATGCAAATGTGTGATTATAAATTTATAAGTCTTTAAAGAAATTAAAAATTAATAAATTAAAATTTATAATTTTTTTAAACTTTGTTATGGGAAGTAAACAAAAGTTCTTAATTCAATTACTTGTTCTTAGGAAAATAAAGTGAATAATAAAAAGGAATAGTAATTATACGCGAATGATAACGCGAACGATAAATGTCACCGATAGATGGCTCAACAATCTCTGTTTTCGCATCTCAGCGTTTAACTTAGGAACATTTCTTCAATACCAGGGAATATTAAAAGCGATTTATCTTGACGTGATTCACGTGATCGATGTGGTTTGACACACTCAAAAAGACATAAACAATTTTATATTATTTTTATAATTTAAAAAGTATAATTATTTTTTAAAATTGTTTCTGATATTTTATTTACGATCGAGTCATTATATATTATAAATCTATAAATTTTCCGATTTTGATTATTTCTGTTCGAGAATATTCTTGCGACGAGCATGGGAGATTACGCGAATACGGCGGTTGTCGGGAAGGAGATCGTAACCATCGTCGTATCTCATGCCAGAGGTGTGGCTTTGTGATGTACTCGTAACAACGAGTACATGCTCGTATATGTATCCGACACGTATACATATGTTTCGACCTACGAACTGCAAGATTAACGATGTCGGAACTTTCGCACTATTATCTCGAGGCATCGGACCGCTGCTTTTCCATCCCTTCGTTCCATCGCTCCACCCTTTTAGCATCGGCTTTCCTTCTTCGCTCTAGTGTAGGAATCCTTTAACTTACGACCCCCTGGCTGGATCCGGTTCCTGTGAATTTTTATCTGGTCTACCAAGAAATTTCAAGCGGCCCTATACAGGGTGAGGCATTTAAATTGAAACACTTAAATATCTTGAAAAGAAAGTTTTAAGAAAAAAATATTTCGGGCCAAAGATATACCATCTGAAGGAGGACAAATAATGGTAAAATCAATTTTCGAATAAAATCAATTTTTTACAGTCACATAAAGGTCATCGCTATTTTTTAAAATAAACTTGTATGATTTTTTTTATGTAATATGATTCTTTTAGTTATTCTGCATACAAAAGTATTAAAGTAGAGCTATCAAAAAATTAATAGTTTACAAAATATTTTATTTTTCAATCAAATATTAAAATTTCCAGAATAAACCTTTATGTGATTCACCCTGTATATTGAAATTTCTTGGTGAACCCGGATATTCACAGGAATCGGACCCCTGCCAGCGGATAAAGTTTTCTTTTTGTAACTGTACCTTAACAATTTTATGTACAGAATAATAAGATAAATTAATTGGTGTAAAGAAAACACATAGTTGCTTTTCAAAATGATATGTAGTTGCATTTTGCAAATTGCATAATTTTTTTACTATTTTATTTTTATGTTTTTTAAAAATAAAACTTCTTCCGTCCCTTAGTCATTATAAACATTTTTGTAATCCTCTTGTCAAAAATTTACCTTTGAAGAACCGCTAGAGAGATCCCCTGTGGTCAACTACGTAAAAAAAAAACCAAGATTCAAATTCAACCTCAAAAGACCGATTTCTTATTCAAGTTATCTTGAATTTGGTCACGGTCTAGTCTAAAAAATGACAATATATTATATTATGTCTTGTCAGGTAAAAATTCATTGTATATGCACACGTTTTTAGCATAAATTTGATCGTTCTTTGTAGGTATATCTTTTGCGATCTATTGACTAATAGGTACCTGCCGATGATTCAAGCAGAGTCCCTCTGCTTCGATGTATTTAAAAGAAGAGAAAGAATGCGCTTCTGAGCAAACGCGGGGAAAGATTGGCACGAGATAGTCGGACCCTCCCCCAACATTATGAGCTTCGCGCTTTCCGTCTTTCTCTCTCCCTCTCCCCTTCCTTTCTCTTTTTCTCTTTTCCTCTGTCTGGTTATCCGTATCATCGTTAACCGGCGACCCTACCGTTTCTGTCTTCGTCTATCTCGGTACAACGGCGAAACCGGGGCGATATTGCTCACAGGAGAGAAGAGGAACGTGGCGGGACGCAAGGGTATGTATTAGCGAAACCTGCCACTCAGGGAACGGAGGGCGGTGGTTGATTTTTTGTCCCCCACGCCTTCCCACGTACGCGTGTATACGCGCAACGACTGGAATTCGTTTTAGCCTCCGCAGAGAGACGAGCAATAATGATTTAGTTCCCTGAAAACGAAGTTCGCTGCGTAAATTGTTGAACGTATTTAAAATGAGATTCCCCACTACGTGACCTTTCATTCTTTTTTTTTTATCCGATATGCGCGGCCACGTGCTGGAATCTGATTTTACGCGAAGGTTGCAAAAATGCGGAACGATTTCTTCGGCGGTGAGCTTTTGTGAGCCGCGCGCGTGTAATTATAATAACGCGCGCTTAAACGCATAATTGTCGTCGCTACACCCAATTACGGCCAATTAATCGTCGCTTCTACCTATTATCGTTCGATTCACAGTCACCACGTCGGCCGAGGTATTCACGTCGGACTCGTCTCTAAGCGATTCAAAGCGACCATTACGCCAAGTACGCGCGGCATCGCTAACATTTACATTGGCAGACCCCCGTAAGTCATTAATAACCGATACACGCAGCTTCGTTTCTGTCTCGCGTTAATTCGACGTATCGAATCGAACGACACACCGCGCTCGTTAATCTTCCTTCCCGCAACCGTCACTCCCAGCGATTTATTTAAAGAAGGCACGTTGTTCTTTTTTTTTCATTCCGCCAGTCTTTTTCATCGTACGTAGAGCAAACGTTCGGACCAAAGTTAATTAATGCGATGAGTACCATTGGTATGCGGGTACGATACGATAATATATCGGTACGACTACGTAGTTTTGCGTATTTTTCGATCCTGACGAATATCTCCTCAGTGTATCGTGAGATATTCGACAATTCTTGTTTTCTTCTTAAATTCGTAATGTTATAGGTAATATCAGATCCTTTCAGTATATTGATCGACAAATCGTAATCAATAAAATCACATTTCTTCGAGATCGAATATTTCTCTTTTCGTATAGAATACCGTAAAGAAAAAAACATCGAATCTAACTTAGAAACAATTTAGCTTTATTAATTATAATAAAATAATTTGAAAAAAATGAAATGAAATAATATATTTAAATAAATAAAAAATATATTCTATGTATTTTTAAAATATATATTCTATGTATTTCCAAATCTATATTGTATGCAGTTAACGGAATTTGTAATATTAAGACAAATATCGTCTTTTATACAAACAATTTATAATTGATTTTCGAGATAAAAAATCGCTATTTAGACAAAAACTTTATTCAATGTCGAATTTGAATACTGAAATTTGAAATAAATGAGGATTTTTTGAAAGCGTGAAGAATCAGAAAATATTGTAGAATATTACAACAAATAAAACTGAAATTTTGAAGAATAAATTCTTTTGTGTTTATATGATTTTCTCGGGCTTTTGTTCCATCCAGGTAGATGCATATATATACTCAAGCGAGATATAATAGAAAATGCGATTTTCTGTAGAAATCATTTTATGTAGTTTATAAAAGTCGGCATTCAGGAAATAGTGTTGCAAGTAAAACCGAAATCCTGAAAAATGAATTTCTTTGTTATCATAAGATTTTCTCGGACCTTTTGTTTACCCAGATGGTATTAGTCAAGCGAGACATAATTCAAGCAAAGATCTTGAATATCTTGATAATGTTGCCGCGCTGCACGGTGCAAAGTTAACTTTACGAGAAATTTCGAGGATTGGTCTATAAATACTTGTAATAAAGCGTAAAGCACCATTAATCTTCGACAGTAATTTCGGTTTGCAGTGGCGACATTTGCCGTCTCCTTCGCTCTCTTTCCTATCCGTCGCTCGTTCAGCTCCCCCTCCCCTCCTTGCTACCACCAACCTCCCCCTATATATCTTGCCCGTTCTCGCACTTTCTAGGATAATTAATGATCCCGAAAGCGATCTCCTCACGGTTGTCTCGGGGTAATCTTTCCCCGTCTCGCTCCAGTCTCGTTACCTCCGCCTTCACCTCCTTCTCCAGCCAATTCTTTTTTCGAGTTAGATAATCATTTTCCCTCGATATACGCCACGAATGCACCAAATATCGTCAGAGATAATAGAAAAGTAAAAAAAAAGTGTGGAAAAAATACTATAAAGCTATTTTTTAAATGCCGTGATGACAGAAAAGGCAGGCCATGTTTTTAATTCTTTTTCTCTCTCTTCTCCCTCCTTTTCCCTCGACTCTCTCTTTCTTTCTCTGCCACGTTAAATTACTGTATCTTATTTTATATACCTACAACCAGATCTACTAATAAAAGTAATTTTAAAAGATTAAGAAATTTTTCACCTATGTATCTACATTCTTACGTAAAACGTATTTTAAAAGTCAATTTATTATAGTTATTCCATCTGAACTACAACCAACGCCATAAATTGCCTACTGCGAAAGAATAAGACAACGACGTAGGAAGCATCGATAGAGCTCGGTAGATGAATAGATAGACCTTCAAAGATTTGCATAGCGGTTTCAGCTGTCGCAGCGTCTTCATAGAATCTTGACAGCCGTCGATCTCTAATTATCTGAAAACATGTAGGCTCTGACAGTGGTTACCGTTCTGTCGTGTCTCCCCCCCCCCTCTTCCCCTCCCTCTTCCTCTCTCTCTTTCTCACTCTCTTTTCTGATAATAAATATTTTCATGACAATCGAGCCGACTCAAGAGGGGCCTGGCACGTCTACACGCTCGGCATTATCTCACCTTGGCTAATTCCTTCGGAAACGACTTGGTTCTCTTTCTCTCTTTTTTTTTCATCGCATT
Organism: Temnothorax curvispinosus; assembly: GCF_003070985.1. NCBI lineage: Eukaryota > Metazoa > Arthropoda > Insecta > Hymenoptera > Formicidae > Temnothorax > Temnothorax curvispinosus. The sequence continues at coordinate 185,700 of NW_020217388.1, read as the reverse complement.
TCGCATCTCTCGCGTCGAGTGAATACGGAAGCGACGAAAGCTGGAATTTCCGGTTGATTCGGCACACTAACGATGGGGTAGTTTAACACACCCCGCGGGGACAGTCACGCAGACTCGCGCGCGATCCCCCATTGTCAGGCTTTTGCGCAATCTGCCTCGTCGACAATTTGCACAATAATGGACACGCATCGGCGAGGAACAAATTAACACCATGGCCGTTAGGAATCGCGGTTTACCAGCGTCTCTCTTCAAGAGAGACACGGTGTTATTTATAAATACTATACGCAACGGTTCGTCCCGTGGTAGTGAATCATTCTCCTGTCCGTACCGTTCGAATGCACGGATCGCGAATCTCGCGGATTAACGCGTAGAAAAAGCGTTGGCAAGCGATACGCGTATAATTGGAAATTACCGCCCTAGATTCTCGCGAGCCGTTCCGCGAAGACCGTCGAGAAAACCACTTGAGGCTGGATATCGGTTCTTGCATCAATATTTAATCGCGGCTAACAAGATGGCGATGGTATGTGCGCCACCCAGACGGGCTATAAAAGCATGAGGGGCCGTAATAGTCAACGTACATTCCCGGTGTACATCCTTATGCGGCTGCGTGTGCCATCGGCACGGAGAAGGAGAGGGACGAAGAAGGAGAGAACCGCGTGGCAGAGTTTCCACGGCGAAAAGAAGGTGACGAGAGATCTCGTCGACGAAGATAGAGAGCAAATAATCCAGTACCGCTCACTCGCGGTTAGCCTGAGAATTGTCAATCGAAGGTGCCAAGAAATAAGAGAACGTTTCGAGGCGCGGCTTCTCAAACATCCTTCCTTTGGATGTGGCCGCGCGGACTCTCGTATAATTATGAGTATGCCTGATTATACGTGTTTGGACATAGTACGCCGAGCGTATGAATATCTACATTCGATAAATCCTTAGTTATTCGCGCGCTGATGTACTCCGCAAACTATTCGCTACGTCTCTCTCTGTATGTACATCGTGACACCTTTATCACGTTAGCTTTTACAAGTTTATTTCTAAGGATGTAACGCTCGTTGAAAGAATATAGTAAGAATTGAGGATTGTAAGTTGTAGACAATGTAGGCAAATAAATATATAATAGAGGCCCTCACGGTGGTTGCAACTTTCGTGTCCAATTTTCCGATCGGAACAAGTAACCGGGTACATACGGGCGGATGAGCAGGAAGCACGTGGACGTTCGTGTTCTTGTATTATGCACGTTATTAGCATAAATTATGCACGTTCTGCGCAAATTTGATAACAATGTACCCTCGATGCGAACATTGGATATGTATTCTTGGCACGCACATCGTCAAGGAAAAACACATTCCTTATTGCTGCGGGAGCACATTTACAACTTTCTACAATAAACAAATAAATCGCTGGAGTATCTATCGGCCATTTTTATTTCCAGGCTACGGCAAAAGGACCCCGCACAAAAACCTATGAAAATGGGTTCTCGACGAATTTGTCTGAAACTTTGGGAAAATGTTGTTCATGTCATCTTGATCAAAAGTTCTCATGGCAACAACTCTCTTTAAAGCAGAATTTTTGCTCCAGGAGACCTCAAAGATGGATATTTTATCGCGCGATCACAGATGATTTCACCCATTCAGCTTTCAGAATAATGATTGTGTGTGTTTGTGTGTGTGTTGCATAACCCATAAAACCTGAGGACAAAATCGGTTCTTTTCAGGGCCATATAATAATGATGTGCAAAATCCGATCGCGCAACCTTCTTGCGGTGCACATTGGATAACGTTAATGCCGACGGTTCATACTGTTATTACTGTTATTCATCAATACATTAGGTTATTAGGTTTTATGGGTTATGCAATACACACACAAACACACACAATCATTATTCTAAAAGCTGAATGAGTAAAATCATTTGTGATCGCGTGATGAAATATCCATCTTTGAGGTCCCCTGGAGCTAAAATACTGCTTTAAAGAGAGTTGTTGCCATGAGAATTTTTGATCAGGATGACATGAACAACATTTTCCCAAAGTTTTAGATAAATTTGCCGAGAATCCATTTCCATAGGTTTTTGTGCGGGGTCCTTTGACAATGTTGCGTGCCGGCTGGAAAAAGTATGTTCGTGTAACTGTAACAAGAAGTGTGATAAAAATTGCTAAAATAAGTTTCTTAAATTAGTGTTTATTCTTATTTGTGCAAACAAATTTGCATAATACTTTTTATAAGTATTTTATATTCTACTTTTTATAAGCATTTTATGTTCTATTGTTTCTTTCTCTCAAGAGTAATAATATTAATGATGAGTATACATTATAAGTATATATTAGGTGTAAAGTTGTAATAAAAGTTATCATGTGATATATATCTAATTTTCCAAGTAGAAGAGATTATCAGAAAAGTGAGTATTTTTTTATATGATTGTTTTTATAATCTCGATTTTAAATAACACTATAAAAATCATTATTTTATATGTTTATGTTATTTCGTGTAGGTATAAAATATGCCTGATAAATTACTGCATTTCAGGCTGTAAAAATAATCATAAATCAGAAAAGAAAAATGTGTCTGTTTTTAAGTTTCCAAAAAAATTATAAAAAAGTTGATTAAAAAATATTTTTTCGTAAAAATTGGATAACAGGTAAACGAGCTGTGGTTTGCGAAAAACACTTTGAACGAACATTTTCTTCTGTTCACGGACATTCTTTTCACCGATTTTGATGAAACTTGCAGGAGTTGTAGGAGATACTATACACTAAATATCTATAAAGCTGTTTTTTTTTTTAATGGGTCTAGGAGCCGAGTTATAAACAATCATAGATGAATCTTTTCGCTGCCTATCTATTAAGCTTATACCTTCTATTATTGCGATTAAAATGAAACTTTGGGAAATTATTTATAAGCATGCCTCAGAATTACTTAAAGCTAAGCACTGTTTGCTTGAAACATTGCATATAAACTATGTATCAATTGTTTATAAAAATTAATTTGTTATTAATTGTTATCTAATCAGTAATAAAGTAAAATTACAAATAAATTAATTTATAGTTAATAAATAAGTGAAAAAGTAGCACAACTGCACTCAGCTGCTGCTAGTTGCAAACCGGTGCAATTTTGTATGGAAACACTCAAAAACATTACCTAATAGAAATACATGCAAATGCAATTATTAGTTTAGAAACGGCAGACTTCACCAAATCACCAATAATGATTCTACATTCTAGTGCTCCTCGGAATTTTGCAGCAAAATCTAACTAGCTTTAAATAATCCTGAAGCATGCCTAAATCATTTTCCAAAGTGTCATTTCAATAGCGAAGGTAGAAGGTAAGCGGCTTAATATGAATACACAGCGGAACGATTCGCTATGATCGTTTATAATCCCGGCTCCTAGGGCCCAGAAAAACGGATTTACAGGTATTTCACACTACATAGTATCTTCTACAACTCCTGCAAGTTTCATCAAAATCGGCGGGAGCAGCGCGTAGTGTCCCCTTGTAAAATGTAAAAACAAAATTTGAAAACAATTTATTTTTAATTTTATTTAAAAAAATGCAATTTTATACTTTTTTTGGAACTAAAATATTTTTAATTTTTTTATTTTTTCGAAATTCTGTTTTCGACACATTTTACATATAGTTTTCAATGACTTATAAAAAATTTTTGAAAGAAATCGTTGAAGCTGTTTTTCGTGTCCACCACCAGCTACTGAAATGGTTCCCTTCATTACCAATACTCCTGTTATTATTATTTTTTAATGATTTTTTTTAATAACCATAAAAGAATATAGAATCATGTGCCAATGTTTCAAATACTCATTTTTTATTTTTATATAATTTAAATTATATATGATTTTGTATTTATCTTTACTGTCAATTGTTTATGTTTACACGTTTTATTTGATGTTTCATGATATCTTATTGTATACCTCACATTCGTCTAGAACCGATGCACCGAATTTTAATCGCTTATTTATATATTAATTTGTACCGAGTACAGATGTTATGAACTTCATAGACGTGACTGCCAGATAATATTAATTTATTTGTTTCTAACACTTTATCTTATTCATTTCTATCTCATTATATTAATTCATTACACGTTACATTGTAATCATCGCTTGACCAATGGCGCTGGCTCTCATTTGCCTTTTATTAGATTTGCATACTTAGAGAGCTTTAACCTTATATATTTTGACAACTATTTAAGAACAAAATTGATAAAATAAACTGAAAGCATGAAATTTATAGTCACAAAATAGTATTATATGAGGTTGAGTTTGTCATTGATTTACCTAAAGTTCAAGCATGTATTGAAGTTAATAATGATTTATCGGTTAAAGTGTTTAAAAGGTAGTTTTATGGATGCTAAAGATTTGAATTGGATTCTGTGTGGATAATGGTGAAAAATTAAACAGTGGTCACAAGTAGAGAATATTTTGTCAAGATATGGAAATGAGAGAGATAATAGATAATGCGTATTTATCTTCATTAGTAGCTGCTATTAATATTCATTTGCAAAGACTTCAATTATTTCTTAGCAATAATGATAATGAAGAAAATAATGATAATGAAAAAGTTATTAAATTATTATTGAGCAATTTAAATTATTATTTATGGAAAAACACGCGCTCTGTAATATTCAATTTACATGACTTTGTGTTCTCTCTTAAAGTACTTACACAAAATCTTGTAGTTGTTATTCTGCTTTACGATAAAATGCAATTTTTACATTACTCCATCCTAGAACTTTTCAACAATTGTCTTCTTCAATGCAAATTGTTATTGACAAACTTAATAAAAATAAACATTTTCCAAAATCTTTAGCCAGTAAATTGAATGAAAGAGAAACATACCTATATGTAATTCTACAATATGATTAATCAATATGGGTGGAACAAACAATTATTTCTATTTATTACACATCATCGACCTACAAAATAATGTCTCCTAACTATGAAGGATACTTTCACATGATAAACAAGCAATTATTAGATTAGTTGATAAGGACCCAAATCTGAGGGTCGAAAGTGATTTGTCATTACACTCGTTTGCAAATTTGTCGAAAATAATAAACATTTACTCCGTTGCAGGCGACAGGACGTGTTACCACCATACATTGCACAAATATATTCTATAATATCACTTTTAGAAGTAACAGCGTAAAACACAAGTTTTCTGGTATACTTCTACAAATTGATAAAATCTCTATAAAACAAAATAGAATATAAAAGTGGTTCTCTCAGGCGTTTTGCTCATAATAATATAGGTAACATTTGGCAGCTAAAAACTGTTAGAGCATTCATATTCAACAATTATTCATCATTTAAAGAAATTATGTCATTGATACCAGTTTATTATTAATGTGAATGGTAATGAATTAACATCTTATACAAAATTAAGTATGTAAATTGATTACAGCTTGTAATTTCATAATTATTGCGATCATTACTGATAATAACAGAATGAATCGTGAGAGTTGTGTCAAGTTTTAATAATAATTTTATATACTTATCCTTTTTTACATACTTTTAAAATAAATAAATTTTTATTATATGACAGTGTACATATATATTTAAAAACATAAGAAGTAATTAGCTTTGCCAGAAAGATGCTGAAAAATCTTTTGTATTTCCCTACCTATCCAGACAGCCAAGTCAAAAGCAGATGCAATATCTGCTACAAAGTTTGTCGGCAGAAAGACTACAGATTTGATGCCGGTTCTGATATATCACATGATGTCGACAGAACACCAACAGAAGTGTAATAGAATCCATTAACATAATCAGACCACAGATTGGTGACAGAAATCAAGCAGATCCTGCTGGAACCGTTCAGGCTCTACGTAACTTTTACTGCCAATCTTCTGTCTGACTATAGTACCAGATTCTGCTAGCAAAACATAAGCTGAATGCGGACGCAGTTGATGTCAGTCTGCTGACATGTCTGAACAAATCTGTTACCAATCTGTCGACAGACTGCTATCATTTTGCTTACTAGAGCTCATTCTGTGAACACAAAATATTTAAGTTATCATTTTATATCAAGATATAATTTATCATTTTATGAATGATAACATATTAGTTACAAAATTTTCAGATATAAGACAGTTGTATCATAAAGAATTTAATCAATTAATTAAGTTGGCATCTAAATTAAATTTTAAAACTTTTTTCATCTGCCCCTTAGGTCGGCAAAAAGTTATTTTAGTAACATTTTTCATAAAAGTATGCTTGCTGCAGATGAGTCAATCAAGAATACGGTTTGAATCAGAAACAGCAAATTTCTTGGAAATCATATTAATAGTGGGCAATAAATAGTTAACATTAAAAATTTTTTAAAATAAGTTTTTATACAAAAATTCCCTTAGGCCTTAGACGCAGCTCTTACTGATGAAAATAATAATCGCATTATTTTTCTTAACTTTTTGTCATAGTTAACTAGTTGGAAACCTTTAAATCATGGTATTTTAACAGATATCTTTAAAGCACTTTATCAGAATAGTATCATGATAGATTTTATTAAATATTCATTAAATCAATTAAATGTTAATTATGTATTGCTTGGAAAATTACAAATTATCAAACTAGAAAATAGATTTAGTCCTTATCGACAGCTTTCTGGTGATAATTGTCACATATCGTATATTCAAATTATCGATATTCGAATCTTGTTAAGGATCAAGAAAACAGTTTTAAGTGTTGGGCGACGAGGTTGAGTAGTACGGCTTTGACGTCAAGCTCATGGCCCTTAATCGATCGATACGGGAATGTCAGGAAGGAAGCAACCCTCCCATGGTCGATCACCACATCAATATTCACGACGCTAATAAATGTAAAGACGCACGCCAATAAATTGGAGCGTTGCGTAGCATCGGATATGTGCGATACCTACGTTCGCGAGAATTCAGTAAATTCGCGGATCAATTAGATTGCACCACGTACCGGATTCACCCCCATGCGAAGGACGGTCCTCGTCGAAACAAACGGCCTCGCGAGTCGAGCGTGTTGTCTTTCCGCCAAGGTCCAGGTGCAAGGTCCAAGAAGCACTTATTCTTTTCTCTCGGAATCACGCTTCCGTTCGTATCATCGATCGAGCGTGGGTGTAACACGGTCTCTCCGCCAACGAGCATTGTTCATTTGATTCAAATTTTTGTTCTTGAGTTTGTCACGTCTCAAACTGCACCGCGATTCACGGTCTTCGGTTCACGATCGCGAGTGATTCCGAGATTCCCCGCAACATAACTTTATACGCGTCCGGGCGCACGATCGATTGTTCATGTGGTTAGTGCTCCGACCGGTCGCCTTCTTTATATCCAGCTCCGTATTCGAGTGCGGTAGTTTAGCTCCGAAGAAGACGCAGTCTAGGCAACTGTTTCTTCGCGTTTGCGACGAAACGACTTCGCAACCTGTAACGTGATCAAGATATCTGTTCGCTGTCAATAATTCCACTCGCGAGGGCATCTTGCTCGATGCTTTTCAAGATTTTTGTCTCGTGCAATTGCACGATTAGTTGATATTCAAGATTTCCGTGCGGATGTTTGATTATTGCATTGGTTGTGAGTGTGTCCCCGTTACGTAGGTGACTATCGAGAATGCTAAGCATGGGAATTATTCGACACTCATCCGCGACATGGAATTCGCTTCGCTGCCTACTCAAGGTGGTTCTGGCCGCATCCAAGGAAGTCCTCAGCCAAGCATACTGTAAAAAAATTAAGAACTTAAAATATTTTAGGCCTTTATTCAGCGAAATATGATTAAGTTGTATTCTCATTTGGTGCTTTAACAGTAGCTGCAGATGGCGTAATTAATAATTCCACAATAGATAAGATTACACTGTTTTTTCAAAAATTATTGATCACAATTTTATAAATATTGTTGATACTGATAATCCCCTACATTCCGGAGGCGAAAATATATGTCATACAAATTCTCAAAAGGTAGGCGTAGCACTTGTAGCATTTAATTATATTAAAAAGACCAGTGCTCCAAGAGCTGCTTTTTGAAGAAATACAACTTTGGAGCACGTGTAAGTGCTCAAAATGCTATTTTATTGTCCGGAATTTCATGCTACGTGTGCTTCATATGCTCCGTGTGCTGCTGACGGCGTGAGTTACAAATGCTCTCTGTGCTCGAAAATTTGGCAACGCACACTACCCTTTCATTCTTAGGGAGGGAAGAGAACCAAAAAATAGAGCCCAGTCTATATTTTCGCTCATATGCTATTCTATTGAAGTAAGAACTACCACATTTACAAGAAAAAAATAGTAATAATTTGCCAAACGTAATTGTGTATAATTATATTTGTTAAATTTAGTAGTTCTTTTATTTAATAAAATAAACACATATAAGTGAAAATAGTAAACTCGACTGTATTTTCTAGCTTTCTCTCCTCCTCTCTAAGAACGAAAAGATTATTGTGTGCATCACCAGAATTACGCGTGCTATTTAAGTTTAAACATTGTAATTTTGTTGAACAGATATTAAGAAATAAGTAATTTCTCTGTTAAAATATTTTATTATATATATATTTTATTACTAAATATAAAAAGATTTAATATTACATAATATGATATGTTTTATTTTCTTCAAGATTTTTATTTAGTTCATTAGGTTCATAAATGGATGCAAATGATGATTGCTCATGATTATTGGAAAATGATTGATGAGAAACTATCGAGCCATGTTGATTGATTGTTGTGTGAATTGCATGAAACATTGAGTCATAAATTTCTTAAATTGTGGATTGTCGAATATCTGAGATGATGATTCTGAGGTGTTCGAAAAAGGAATAAAACTTGAGTGGTGTGAAAGCGGCTGTGCATGGAAATCTCTTAGCTGATCATTTCGATCATTTCGATTTGCAAGAAGAAAATCAGTTTTCTTGGATGTTTGGCAGCGATGAAATAGACCCAAAATTTTTGTCAAAACTTGTTGAGAGGAGGCTGTGAGACAGTGGAAGGAGTCTGTGAGACAGTGAAAGAAGACTGAGAAATGGATGAATAATTTTGAAATGCAGGAGGTATACGCGGTGTATTATTGTGAACCTGAGGAGCTGATGATTCTTCATGTGGAAAACTCTGCTGTGGTGCAAATGATAGGGACCTCATCAGGTTAAAATAAGGAAATCTTTCTTATGGTATCCCTAATATATAACTAATGATCGAGGACTTATGTTATATAAGGCCATTCTTAATAAAGCCTCTTGCACAATACCAGGCAACAGGCAATAGGAACAGGGAATAAAAATCAGAAATCAATGTATAAATGCAGAATAAACAGTGACACAGGCAATAGACACAGGAGTTTCCGTCACGTTGGAAATTATGTGTCTATTGCCTGTTGCCAACAAATCATAACATTCGAATATTTTAGGTTGTAATTAACGATTTTTTATTATTTCCTGTTCCTATTGCCTGTTGCCTGGCATTGTGCAAGGGGCTGAACTTTCTACACGCCGCGGGCGTCTCGTGTGGTAGCGTACGCATCGCGTAGCTAATAAGACGATCGTCTTTTAACTTTAACGCGCGCGCCGCAAATATCTAGCATATCCTCTTATTTTAAGAGGCTAATAGTAGAATTTACTGTAGAGGAATTTACTCTTGATTATAGCATACGCATCCACTCATTTATAAAGTAATACGTATTACTTAAAGAAGGATATTCTTCATGTAAGATTTTTTGCTTAGAGGAACTGCTAAGAGGAATTCCCCACTTATCGGCAGAATATTTTTTTTTGGGTGTGTAGAAGTCGAATTGCTTGACAAATTATTTACATTACTGCAGACTGGATCATTCTTTGCAGTGCTTGTGGCTTTTTCTTTATGATATTTATGGCTTTCTAGCTTGCGTTTTTTCGATCTTCTCTTATTTGAGGCCAGGTGGTTCAATTGATATATATGTATAATCCGATTTGTTCACTAATTTTTTCATGCGTTTGCAAATCTGCTCTGAAAAATTAAAAGATGGTTGCATTCCATCTTAGAGAATTCTGCAACATTTTATAGAAATAAAAGTTAGTGTAAACGCACCTAATATCGCCAAAATTAAATCGTTTTTAATTTAAGGATAGTTAATATTTTTGTCTGTAATTAGTCCCAAATGAAAGAGAAATTGTTTATGTTTTATGTCCAATAGATTAGAGCTGTTGAAATCTAAACATTTTCCATCTACATGGAAAACTAAAAGAATTGGCATCAATCATTTCTAAAAAACTGTACATAATATCGTTTATCTTATAAATTTTTATTATTTTTGTTTCCTCATAGAGGAAACTTTGGATGGTGAAAAAAAAATTTTTCGAGATTTTGATAGATATAGGTTTAGAATGTTTCAAAATGTCGAGAAATCATATTAGTAAAAAATGTCCGGAAGTATGTATGTATGTGTGTGTGTGTGTGTACGGATTTTTTGTACACGCATCTACTTCTACAATTTTTTAGATATCGTGTTGAATTTTGGTACACAAATAGAGTATCATAGAAAGTATGTTCTCCTCTAATTTTATTAAAATCTGTTGACCGGTATGGATTTTAAGGCTTAAGGAAATTTTCATTTTTTTTAAAGTGTGTTTTACGCTGTAGCTTTCTCAATATTTGAGATATCGATTTATTTCTAATTCTATTATATTTTTCAGTTTTTTCTACCCCTATTTTATGTATAATTTTTTAAAATGTAGTTAATCAGTTCTTGAGTTATAGACATTTCAGTAAACTTGACTGTTTTTTTTTAACAGAAATTTTAAAGAATTATTGATTGATTAACCAAATTTTAAAGAATTATATATGAAATAGGGGTAGAAAAAAGACTGAAGAATATAATAAAATTAATAAAAATTGTTAATAATAAAGGGGTTACTGATTTTTGTTAAAAAAAAAAAACAGTCAAGTTTACTGAAATTTCTATAACTCAAAAACTGATTAACCAAATTTTAAAGAATTGTATATGAAATAGGGGTAGAAAAAATTGAAGAATCTAATAGAATTAATAAAAATTGCTAATAATAAAGGGGTTACCAATTTCTGTTTAAAAAAATCAACGTAATTGCTCTAATTTCCGCAAATTTTGAGATATCAAGCTTAATTTTTTTTTTATACATAAAGTATCATTAAAGGTAGGTTGAGGTTGAATTTAGCAAGAATCGGTGAAGGGATTACCGATTTCTGGCTATTTTTTAGAAATGTCAACATGTCCGGAATGTCATCATTTTCGTCATCATAATTTCGAATGTCGTCATCATCCTGAGTGGACATCCATTTTCTCTTCGGCTACTTTTGCCAGTAGTTGATGAATTACTGCTTAGTTTACATCCCCCAAAATTTGTTCATCGAATGGTTCGAAGTCTTGAAGAGACGGCATTTTGGAAAGTCTCGGAACTGAAAACATGGTTTTTCTATTATTTAATTCCTGTTCTCAAACAATTTTTGCGAATAGAATATTTTGAACATTACTTGAAACTTGTGACAGCGTTATCTTATTTAAATGCTTCAAGTATATCTGATGAAATGATAGACACAGCAAAAGAACTTCTTAAACAGTTTGTGCGAGACTTTGAGCAGCTATATGGCATTGAATTTTGTTCAATCAATATGCATTTGCTTCTTCATTTGGCAGATTGTGTACGTGAACTAGGGCCATTGTGGGCATATGCATGTTTTCCTCTTGAGGATTTAAATGGTCAAATTTTGAAAATTATTCATGGCACAAGATATGTTGATACTCAAGTTTGTAAATTTCACTGGCAATATCTGTGCGCATCAAGAAAATTACAATCTTTACTAGAAGACATAGTTAAAGATTTTGGCCTCCGTAAGAGGAGAAAATACTTAAAAATAAGTGATAGAATTGATGATCATTGTTTAGTCGTAGGTTCTCTTGTAGATCATATTAATGACCAAGAACTTGTAGTTCAGGGTTTGCGAGTTTCTGGTGTAATGTATAAGAAAATTCAAATTTTTCACAGATTTCTCAAAGATGGATTATTGTATGTTGCTGAAAGTTATTCCAGAGATTTGCAAACGAGATCATCTTTTGTTTTGCATCATTTGAATAATGAAAAAATTGTTGGGTCAATTTCCTCTTTTGCGAAGGTAAAAACCTGTCATTGTGAGAATAATAATTGTGGGTGTGAGAGCAGATATTACGCAATATTGAAAGAAACAATAAAAGTAGGTAGTTTTAATGTATTTCATGACGAACAAGAACGTCATATACCATTACTTTATATACATCAATTTGAAGTAGGTGTAAGGGTCTTTGCTATTCCTGTCAGTAATTTAATATCTGTTTGCTTTTATGTGCCTGTTAATGGTCAGATTTTCTTAGCTGAGCCAGTAAATTCAAGTGAGGTAGAATAGATTCTTTTTAAAATGGAGAAATATTTAAAAAATATGTAAAATATGTAAATCTGTAAAATCTGTAAAAGAGATACAATTAAAAGTTAATTTGTATGAAAATTGTAAAATTAAATAAAATATACAAAATCTTAAATAAAATATTAATTCTTTATTAATCCTTTTGACGAGACCACTTTGAGCATTTATAGTCTAACTATATAAATAGTATAAAAACCTATACAAAGACTTGTAGGAACTTATATCGGGTATCTATTAGGTCCTGAGAGAAATTCTTTTATACAAAAAAGCATACCAATGTACGGTATTAGGAAATTGTCTTTCCGAGAAATACGAACAATACGGACGAAATGGAAGCTTCTATTCATGATGATAACAATGAAGATTGGCGGATGATGGACGAACCCTTGCATCATCCAATCGTAGACTCAAGAGTGTCAGAATCAAAATTAAAGAAAATCTTTAATTCTTTCAAATATTTATTTTTTTTTTTCAATGCGACAAAGTCAATATTGCTGTTATTGTTATTATTGTAATTATTATTGATAAATTTTTTCTATTAAGGGAAGTTTTTAACTAAAAAATTTATTTACACGAAGAAATTAAAAATTTTTGGTCCAATTGTCAATGACGTCATTAATTTTTAAACGTAATAATCGTTATTTTTAAATAATAAAATTTAACATTTTAAATTTAACGTAATTTCTTCGCCTTTATTTTCTCGCCAACATCGCCACTACCACCGTAACAAAGACTTTAGTATTTTCCATGGGCTGCAATTTATACCTGCAATTTATACTACAAGCAACATGTACACTATAAGTGTGCTATCTGTGTGTGTGACGCGCATGCAGATATATAACCGTGTAGAAGAATCGGTTGCAAAATACAGAAGAGAACAAAGAAGTCATACGAGGGGAAAAAAGTGAGTGGGAAAGTAAAAAATAATGAAACTTGATTTTTTAAGTACAGTGCATGTTTAAGCAAGTTTGAATATCGGAAAAAATTAAATTCATCAATTACAATCTAATCAAGATATTCTAAATGTATAATTGTGAATATATGCGATAACGGGTATTGATTAATGATCAAGAAAAATGTAATTAATCTTAATGGAACGATAGAATCGAATTGGTATGCTACATAAGGAGACTTTTAGTGCCGAGAAGAGCGGGAAAGAGGTAGAAGGATAGTTGGGGAAGGCGAAAAAGAGGAAAACGAGAAGTACGAAACGAAGAGGATGCTATCTTGCGAAACAACTCGAGATGGGCCTTATTACTGGCGGGATCAAACAGCCGTCGGGGTGTTAACTGCCCGCGCAGTCGAGAGAAGAGAAAGAGTTGAAGCGGCGAGAGAAGGAGTTGAAGTTTAAAGCTATTGGTCGACCAGATGGGGAAACCGTCTTAGTCTTCCTTTTCTTTTCTTTTTTGTCTTTTTTTGGACAAGGTTTCATATCGATTACATCAATATCCTAACAAATATCCTTACAATTATCCTAAAATTTTTCAATTAATTAGAGAAGATGCCATTTTCGGTCGAACTGGATCTTGGTAATCTAATAATAATAATATATCTGTGTGAATTTTGTATCCCTTTTCCAACTCATTGTCAGTAAACGGCCGATTATCTATAGGTCTTTAAACAAAGTTTTTTGTTGAAACAGTAAATCCACATATTTAAATTAATAATCGATTTAACTTTTGATCCTAATAAACATTTTTTTGAATTATTAAGATAAGAAAGAATTTATTGCAAAAAATGCCTTAGCCAGAGTTTGAGAACCTTCTCTATTGAGAAGCCAGAGTTTGAAAACCCAGAAAACCCCTACTCTCTATCCAGGAATTTCTAGTAATTCGACCGTTATAAGGCAAATTTCCATTATTCCTGGCATTTTTTCCCCCTTCGAGAGAACTAAATATAATCTGGACTGTAGAATACAACGCATTTTTAGGGACTCGTAAGGCTGCAAAAAATCGATATTTAAAACAGGGCCGTGACATAAGTTTCATGCAAAGGGGTATTTGACACTTCTCTTAATATTATTTATCAATTTTTTTAAATGAAAGAACAACAGAGTAGTTAAGCGAAGTAATCAGAAAGTTTAAAATAATATGAAAGTTTAAAATAAAAATACTGAAAGTTTAAAATAATATATAATTATTTTTCTTACGTACAGTTTTAATAAACAATAATTAAAATTACATGACAAATACATTTTTAAAATTTTTCTTTTTAAAAAAAAAGAACGCTTGATAATCTTAATCTCGGTAGAGTTTACTGTCAATACCATCGAGTATATACTCTACCTTTACAACTTTAAATTTAATTTTGTTATGCAATTAAATTATTGTGTAATTGTATTATATTTTTATCTTTGATTTTAATTTGCGTTATATTTATTTAAAAACTAAAATGGTAAAAATGTCCAGACATAGATCTTACAAGGAGGGCTAACCTAGCTTTCGACCCGAATCGGGTCACCGATTTTGCCAAATTTTTGCAGAAATGCAGTATAGAAGCAACAGATGCTATATTATACAGCTATACGAAGACGATGCGGAGACGTGGTGTAAATTTTAACAATTTAAAAAAAACATGTTGTATATAATGTATAATAATATAGAAAGTACTTGAGGAAAAAAAAAAACGATGGGGCGCGACCTTCACACTTGTTGTTCGACGCCTAGTCCGCTACACCACGATTGAACCTTGAAGATGCTTCACTGCAGTAATGTTAAAGGAGCATGCTAAAACCTAAACGCTTGAAAGCCGCATCGTCTCCGTATAGCGTTTGTTACTTCTATACGAATTCTACATTCCTGCAAAAATTCAACAAAATCGATGACCTAAGGAGTTAGCCAGCTCTCCCCTTGTTAAGTATTTCGACATTTAAAAGGAAACATAGAAATACTACAGGTATACGTCTATGTTACCTTTACCATAGAAAACGGAATTGTAGTCCGCCAGTGTTCTTAACTTGCATACCTGCTTGTGATTCTGTATCATACGAATTGTGGAAACGTTTTATAATAATAACGAGAGAAGATTTATTCTTACAGGAAGTCCAGCTTAAAAATAAAATATAGCTACTAGTTAGATCCTTTTGTCTGCATTGTTCTCTATAATTTTATGATGATAGATTTTGAAACGCTTTATCATTCAGCAGCGATAGTCAAATACAATAAACATAATAACATATGATTTTAAATATAAATTTATATCTTATATAATTCTTGCAAAGGATAAAATGCGAAGAGTAAAACCCGTTGTGTTTAATGAAAAACTCCACGTAGATTTGCGGCACCGTACGCATAAACACTTGTTAGGAAATGCAGAAAAGAGCCTCCTATATGTCTGTCAATAGCGCCTACGTGTGAATAATCGTCGAACATCCTCTGCTAACAACAGCTTGAAGCCTCCAATCACATGTAATCTCCTACCGTAATTTTATGTCAAAAATATGGAAAATAACGGACATTCAAACATTATTCTTCAAATTTCTATTGTTATCCTTACCGGCATTTGAGCGGAAATACACGGTAGACGTGGGTGCAGGTGAGTAAACACAGAAAATTGTTTACCGGCGATTTTAACCGTGCATCCACAAGATAATATAGATACGCTGCGCAATCTTTAAAGATAATTTTACGCACGGAATTTTGACGAAAAAAATAGAGAAGGGTTGCCAAAATCATACTATTTAAGGAGGTTCGTCTATTAGTCGAAAGTCAACTTAAAGTCTTAATTTTTTTATATGATTTACATAAACACTTTACACAAATAATCCCAAAAGTTGAGTTATATTGACCGTGTAGTTTTTTGTAATATTATTCAGAAATTGACCACTTTGAGCCTATCGTTTCATGAGAAACGGTCGTTCTGAGGTAAATGATCATTGATTTAGTACACACTTAGCCAACTTAGGACTTTGAAAAACTATAGCATTTGACAGATGAAACATCAAGGATTGCATAAAAACTTCAAAAATAGGATTTTTCCTGTGTATGGATTTTATTGTGACAAAGTTTACTTTTACTTCGTGGATCGAATTAGTAATGTCAGACGTTGCCATTGGCAACGCAACACTGATGCGAACCCAACCTCACAAACAGTGTTTAACCACTAATCATGAATCCACGACACGCAATCATATCAATGTATTAATCATTTTAAGTCTTTAGTATTCTCAGACAATTGTTCATATAGGTTTTTATAAATTATTTGTGATTTTTCTTTTACTTTATAATGTTGGATAATAAGTACCTGACAAAGATTCCCGAGTCGTTGACGCTCTCATTCGGCATATATTTAATATTCTATATACTTACAAATAATTTACGAAGAATATAGCACATAACTAGCATCCACAATTCATTATACTAATATATTGCATATAATTCGAAATTGCTGTAATGACATTATTATTAATTCAATCGCATTTTTTACTCCAAAGTAGTAGGCGGACCTGTATTGCGCTACTATTTATTACTATTTATTTTTTATTTGCCAACCATTTGAACGCAGGTATAAGAGTTGTCCAACTCTTGCGTTTCTGGATTGGATCAATCAATTTGTTGGTGTTAAATTATATGATAAAAACTGTCTTTACTTTTGCTCTATATATGTTCTTTAAGCTGAGATACTTCAGTTCAAAGTACAAAGTCAAAAATAGCCAAATTTTACGTTAAAATTACAACCTAAAAAATTCGAACGCTATGATTGGTTGACAACAGGCAATAGGCACAGAATTTTCAACATGACGGAAATTCGGTGTCTATTGCCTATGCCATTGTTTATTCTGCATTTATACATGCATTTCTGATTTCTATTTCCTGTTCCTATTGTCTGTTGCCTGGCATTATGCAAGGTTCTTGACATCTAACACTTAGACCTGAGACATCTGTCATGTTCAAGAATTTGGTTATTTGTATTAATTAAATCTGCACTTGATATATGCTTCAAATGCTTTAAAGTGACATACTGGTGCTATACTTATTATTTTCGTTAACAAAAAATTACAGCATCACAATTGTGTATTTGCTAGCTATTGTATGAATAAACTTGGACCAGCGATACAAATACGAAAATCACAATCACACATCCTAAAATAAAAAATAATTTTCTTAAAATATTTTGAAGAATACTAAAATATTTTTTCAATTACGCAAGAAAATATCCATCAATAACATATTTATAATTAATTCAGAACTCAAAAAATTTTGAAAGAATACCAGATATCACAATCACCACAATTACGTAATTAAATCAAAATATGAGCACGTATCATGATGATGATTTCTAAGGAGGGATAATCGATCTCTCTCTATTGGTGATGATAAAAAGAAAGAATAATTCATCCAACGATGCTCTCCTCACCACCGCGGATTCTCGAATGAAGTCCAAAACGAGCGAAGGATTATCCAAGAGAAACTGTTTTCCATAACGTAAATGGCGAATCAACCATCGACGCATTCACCGTCACCATATGTAACGGCGATGACGACAGGCCTGCTTCGAATAGAACTCTCGTCTTCGTTGGTCCTCATCAACCATTACCTCTAGCATGACAACAAAAAGTATGTTCTTCTTCTTCTCTTTTTTTATTGAAAAAAAAAAAGAAAAAAAGGAATGTTGTGCTCATGAGTTTAATGTGAGATCACAGATTTTGGCATAATACAATGAAACAGTTTACGAGAAAAAGGAAATGAGTAAATTTTATTATTTGTTAAAATGCCCGAATTTAACATTTATTTATGTTTTCAAATTCAATTTTTTGAGTATGTCACAAATTAATAATATATATTATATAATATACAGGTTTTAGGGTTAAATGTCCTAACTCTCTCTTAAAATATAAACTTAAAATATAAACCTCCAAAACAAGAAAAAATTTTCCTCTGGGGGTATGTCCGTAAACGCTCTGTTTAAGAGACATTGACATCTAAACATTTTTATTATAAAATTTTATGAAATTGTTATCAGGTTATAATAAATAATTTAATAGTGTGCTTCAACTACGTTATTACTAGAAAATATGAAAATTTTTACATAATTATAATAAATTTTGTTCAAAGTGACAGCCTCTTGAACATTGAGACAGGCTTGGCATCTTTCTATCATGGCAGCAGCGGTAGAGCGGCAGTGGTAGAGCGGAGTAGCTGTTATTGTTTCACATGCTTAAATAATTCTTTGTTGTAAGGAATTAATGTCATTAACCGGCTTTATTGTAGATACTAGGTAAAAATAGGTATAATAATTAAGTAGTCAAAAAATATATTTTTCAAAACCATGTTGTGTTGAAAAACCGAATTCTCTATTTTAAAAAAAAGGTGATTAAAATCTGTTAATGACTATTAGGTAAATAATATTTTTTTGTTTCATTAATCTTATAGCTAAATAAGTGCACTTAAGTTCTAAATTGATTTTATTTCATTGACACCATCAGATTAAATGCTTTTCTCCATATTTTGAAAAATACTGGCTCTTTCATGCCCACTCTTCCCTGTCACGCGCGAGTCATGCTTCCGCATACCTGCATCGCTTCCAAATTCGAAGTTTCGCGTATTGCGCGACGATCCGGCGAGTTCAGTTATTCATGTTTGACGGACCAGCAATGGCGATGATAAAGATCGATTGTTCACGGGACTATATAAGGCCCCTTTACACGCGCAATGATTAGTGGCGCCAACTGACTGGCATTCATTGGCGCCAGAACCGACTAGCAAACTCACAAGTATTTACACAGTGATTGGCGTATAATATAGAAAATATTTAACATTTATTAAACACACAGTAAATGACAGCAAGCATATAACCTCAAATTTTGAGGTTATATGCTTTGGTCAATAACCGCCAGTAAACGCCACATTACTAGCGCCAGTTTGAATCAAGTGTTTAGGGCCTAAGCAGAATGGCTGTTTTATAACTTTAAGGCAGTGTTTTATGCCTTAAGTCTTTGTCTTATGTAATGCACAATACTGTACAGTATATTAATAAAGGCATAAAACACTGCCAAGACAGCCATTCTGCTTAGGCCCTTACACTTGCATTTTTACTGGCGTTAGTCGACTGGCGTGGATTGGCGCCACTAATCATTGCGGGTGTAAAGGGGCCTAAAATCGCACAATAAATTGTGCCGCCGTTATACAAGGAAGTGCGGGTGTGATTACACACGCAAGAATCAATTTAATACTGGCCTCCCGTGCTCTTGGGAGCGAGCTGGTGGTGCGTGGAGCACATTCTCCTCGCAGATCCAAAAACTGTACTCGGCTACGAAAATTTGCGTCAACGCGCGTCTCAAGACTCAAGACATTCGTTTTGTTCGCGAGCATCAAGATTTTTAGTGTGTTCGCGTCTAGCAACGTTCCGTTCTGTCACGCGCAGCACTCCTGCTCATTCGTTCACGTGCGTTGCAATTGCGCTCGTGTGATTCGAACTCTGCTGGCATAGACCTTATTCTAGGTCTATGTCTGCTGGCAATCGGAATTCGTTTGCGTGAACAGATCTCCGGTCCGTCGAATCGATTATATTCCGTTCGGTGTATATTTTGTATGTATATATGAATAACACAGGTTGTATTTTTGACCAAACTGACATTTATTCTTACGTTAACTCGACGTTTCGACACTGGTTTTGTGTCCTTATCAAGAGATTTCTAAAAGTATGCAAAACGAACTCGTTACAAGCATGTTGTTACAGGAACGAATGTCGCACGAGAAACAATCAAGGAAATATCTACCTATATTGTTCGCAAATTGCATTAGCCACCCACAAAGTTCTTGCCGTTCTACTAACATTGTCAAATCTTAAAAAAGTCGCACTCCAGAGCGAGCCGCAGTCATGATGTGAACGGAACCGACCGGTGACACGTCGTTCCGGATCGAAAGACAGCGACTGACTAATCGCCGATATATAAATAAACGACTGTATAGGTCAAACAAATAAAAATAACACTTAGAGAGTAATTATTACGTGGCTCTTATGATTCTATTGTATAGCGGATTGAGATTCTCAGTGTCTTTTTTTAAATTGATCGTGTTCTTTTGTTCTTTTTTTATGTAAAACATCTCTGCAATCTCCCTCTTCCTTACATTTTTCTCTCTATGCATAATTTCCGTATCGGACCATTAAAAATTATGCCCGTGTGTAAGTCGGTGCTTGCTAACAACGGAGTGTTTATTCACATCTTTTTTGATGTCACCTAAATGTTCCTTCACACGAGTTTCCAAATGTCTTAGGGTTTGTCCAATATAAGAAACGTTACAGTCATTACATTCGATTTTGTAAACCACTCCTGTTTCTTTCATATTTTCGAGCTTATCTTTGCCCCGTTTTATAATTGAATCCAGCTTTTTGGGGATCGTGTAAAGGACATCCAGGCCACATCGGTTTACAGTCCGGCGAATATTCTCACTAAGACCCTTAATGTAAGGAAGCGCAATGTATTTCCGGGCGTCGAAAGTATTGTTTACATTATTACAGTCGGTGATGTTATTGCGATGTTTTAATTCTTTTAATCTGTTGTTAATTTGCTTATCAATCAGCTCTTCTGGGAAGCAATTATTTCTAAGGATGTCCCTCACAATTTTAATATTAGAACTGTGAAATTGTTTATCCGAAAGTAAAATTGCATGGTCAACAAGGCTTGTGATTGTATTATATTTGTATTTCAGTGGATTGTTGGAAAAGTAATTTACATATCGGCCCGAGAACGTGGGTTTCCTGTGCCAATTAGTCAAAAGCCTGTTGCCATTTTTGATGATGAGAGTATCTAGAAAGGGGATGGCCCGATTTACCTCCAATTCGTGAGTAAATTTTAAACGGGGGTGATAGTTATTAAACACGTCAAGGACATCCCCAATTTTATCCTTAGGAATTACGGCAATAACATCATCGACATAACGGCGGAAAAACGACAGAGAAAAATTAAGCATAGCAAGACAGTGAGTCTCTAAATCCTCCATCACAATATCCGCTAATATTGGTAAAAGCGGAGATCCCATCGGACTGCCAAAGATCTGTTCATATGTGTCACCATTAAAACTGAAACTCGTAGATCCCAGTACCAGCTCAATAGCATGCAAAAATTGCGGCAAATTAAGCTTCGTGTTACCAGAGATATCCTGCCAACGTTTTTCTATTCCTCTGAGAACTAACTCCTTCGGGATGTTGGTGAAAAGAGCCGTTACATCGAGGGAAACGAGTACCTCATCAGTATTAATCTCAATGTCATTGATTTCTCTTACAAAGGACCAACTGTCCTTGATGTGAGACTTAGGTGGGCGAATAGAGTGATGCAAGATACTGTGGAGAAAGGACGCTACGTTATATAAGGGACTTTCCAAAGCCGAAACAATAATCCGTAGCGGAAAACCATTTTTATGGATCTTTGGCAGCCCGTAACAACGTGGGAGATTACCGTTGGTGCAATTTTAACGCTTGTAGTCCGTGTCCTCGATAATGCCACTGTCTCGCCACGATCTGACAAGTTCATTTAATTTCAAGGAGATTTGTCTAATAGGATCTTTCTTTAATTTTTTGTACGTGGACTCGTCTTTAAGTAAATCTGTCATTTTTGTCAAGTATTCATCCCTGTCCATAATAACAGTGACCTGACCCTTGTCAGCCTTCGTGACGAAGACATCGTGGTTTTCTCGTAAAAATTTTTTGCATTCCGCGTATCTATTTAATATGCAGCGATCGACCAAATCTACATGGTTTTTGTCCACTAAATATCTATGTAAAGAATCCGTTAACGACTCACGTACACCATTTACCGCATTCTCCGGAAACCTGTGAGCATTAACTTCGAAATTCTTTATTGTTTCTAAAACGGAATTTTCGCGGTCCTTCTTATCGAATTGGTTAATATAGGTCGCCACTGCTATAGGTCGCCACTGCTCCTACTCAATATGTAGTTAATATAACTAAAACAATAGAGTTAAATAATTTAACTCAAGAAATGTATTAAAGGAGGGGGTATAAAAAAATCCGCATACACATACGAGGCACCAAGCTACGTCCTTATCTTACATATATAACATTTACTTTACACAAAAAAACTTTATAACTCTCATTTATGCGATTCAAAACTTTTCATCTCTTATTAAATGCTCAAACATACAGCTACTTTGACACACGCTTCAAAGACATTCATTATCGCTTCTAAAATATTTCCCGCAGTTTCCTGGCGAAAAGAGTATTATTTCCTTTTTTTTTCAACCTCAAATAAGGTAAGAAAGCATATTTTAGTGAGGGCAAAAAATTGCGATTTTTACACCCCCTCCTTTTATTTTTTATGTAAAAAATTATTTGTGGTGCCTTATTTTAAAGACTATTTGTACTGTTTTTATAAATAAAGTAACTTTTGAAGTTAAATTACTACATATATTTGTATGTGGCATATAACTTACATGGTTGAGTATAATATACCACTTTACGCTTTTGTATTTCTTTCTTTTTAATATTAAACAATCAAAATATTCTATTAAAATCATATACAAATAACAGATAAAAGAAGGAAAAAGGAGACCAGTATGCAAAGATAATTCAAAGAGAAAGAAAAATTGGAAAAAAATCAAATTTTTCTTAAGTATGACATATTCCTCTCAGTTACCCTGCTACTGAGGCCGACAAAAAATCGGCGCGCAGTTTACTGATTGTGAGTCCGGAAAAAAGTATAGGGGTATTCAAATAAGTTAGAGTTTAACGGTTTGACAGGTTATGTCGGGTTAAAGTCGGGTAAAAAGTTAATTTTTACACTTTTAACCCAAAGATTAATGTGTTAGGTTAATGAGTCACTTATGTATTTTGCATAACCTTAAAGAGTAGCGCGCCCAAAGTTAATTAATTAACTTTTTATTTGACTTTAACCCAACATAACCTGTCAAACCGTTAAACTTTAACTTATTTGAATACCCCTTATATAAAATTCAATATTATTAGGTTATTAAGATCCAGTCCGGACTGTAAATGACATTTTTCTTTTATTCTCTGTAATTGATTGTATATTATAACGATCGTGTTTTTCTCTTACTTATTATTATTACATAAATAATTATATTTATTTATGTAGGATGGGACGTACTTTTAGGTGTTTTCTGCACACGAACACGAGTCTCTATCTCCATGTGATGTGATTTATAATGCAATTGTAAGATATTTTTAAACAGGCTTGTATTTTTACTTGCTATACCATTTGTAACGAAATTGTAACTAATGATTTAGTTCTAGTTCTAGGAAGTGTAAATCTGCCCATGAACGTTATACAGTCTGTGATTCCCGGGGCCTCCTCACATAAGTGCCAAGGGGGACACCCGGGGGGGGTTTTAGCCGGTAAGAGTCCGGCACAACCGTCCGCCCTTCCCCGGGGGCGGAGGTATCTTATGAGGATTTCCCCCATTACAAAAAAAGTGTAAGTGTAAATCTCCCTCTGGGCATGTCCAGCAGAACAAATCGCTTAGTAGCAATCGAACGTGACTCTTACTTTTAGACTATAAATACTAATAAATCAACGTAAAGAGTTGCTAAGACGTATTCTATTGAATGCGAACAATCGCATAGACGTCGCAACGGGTGGCGCTTCAGAATGGCTCGCCTAACAAGAGCAGGATACCAAGGCTACCTTTTGCTGAAAACGCCTATATGTATTAGGACTGCGTTTCCACTGGACGCTTTCGTGCTAAATATTCACCCAAAAAAAAAATATTCTGCCGATAAGTGGGGAATTCCTCTTAGCAGTTCCTCTAAGCAAAAAATCTTACATGAAGAATATCCTTCTTTAAGTAATACGTATTACTTTATAAATGAGTGGATGCGTAAGCTATAATCAAGAGTAAATTCCTCTACAGTAAATTCTACTATTAGCCTCTTAAAATAAGAAGATATGCTAGATATTTGCGGCGCGCGCGTTAAAGTTAAAAAACGATCGTCTTATTAGCTACGCGATGCGTACGCTACCACACGAGACGCCCGTGTAGAAAGTTCAGCCCCTTGCACAATGCCAGGCAACAGGCAATAGGAACAGGAAATAATAAAAAATCGTTAATTACAACCTAAAATATTCGAATGTTATGATTTGTTGGCAACAGGCAATAGACACATAATTTCCAACGTGACGGAAACTCCTGTGTCTATTGCCTGTGTCACTGTTTATTCTGCATTTATACATTGATTTCTGATTTTTATTCCCTGTTCCTATTACCTGTTGCCTGGTATTGTGCAAGGGGCTTTATTAAGAATGGCCTTATATAACATAAGTCCTCGATCATTAGTTATATATTAGGGATGCCATAAGAAAGATTTCCTTATTTTAACCTGATGAGGTCCCTATCATTATTTATTAGGGATTCCATAAGAAAGGTTTCCTTATTTTTATCTAATAAGGTCCTTGTAAGGATTTGATAAGGATGTTTTAACTTCATAAATACTTATTTATTAGGGCTAACCGGATAAGGTCCCGATCATTATTTATTAAGGATGCCATAAGAAACGTTTTCTTATTTTTGTCTATTGAGGCCCTTGTAAGGATTTGATAAGAATGTTTTAACGTTTTAACTTTATAAACATACTATTTTCATAAATATATTTACGAACACAAAATTTCATGATAAGCCGGCACTGGTTTCTGACATTCACCCGACATTAAGAAATATTATATCATATATCTTATATCCAATTCAAAATTTTATTACTCTTTTTAAACTGAATTTGTTTATTAAGATGATTTTTGGAAAATTATATATTTGCGCTGGTTATGTAGACAATATATAACACTTACATCAAATTAAGAAGTGGTCTACCATGTAAGGCAGTTGGTTCACGATCCAGAGGTCCCGAGTTCGATCCCACCAAGGTAAGTGTTTTTTCCAATACAAAAAAATATTTATAATCATAGACTACATCTTAAGAAACAAATTTAGTTATAAAATAGTAATAAAATTTCAAAATAAATAATTTTTTTTATTTATTTCGGGTGAATATCGGAAATCAATGTCCTCTAATATTAAGAGGACTGCACAATCTTGAATCTAGAGTCTCATGATTAGAGGATATTCCTCTACAGTTTAAAACATCTTCTTAAGGCCCTATTTCAGAGGAAAATCCTCTAGCATGAACCAGGAACCGCTAAACTGCAGAATATTTTTTTTTGGGTGTTCTATCTTTATTGCACATTATACATGTTAAAAAAAGATAGAATCAGCAAGAAATTATAAGCATTTCCCTTTGGGTAAAGAAAGAGCAAAGTTGTGCTAATCTTGCCGATCTCTACTCTAATCTATAGGAAAATACCTTGGAAAATACTTTTTTTTTTTTCATTTTAATAGAATTTTAGTTTTTCAATGCCTGCCTTGTTCGAATTTAATTCATTTTGCCTGCTATTAAAAAAATCAAGTAAGATCTCAGTTTTATTTATTATTTAATCAATGCCTGCGCCTTTGCTTTCTACAAATAAGATTGCAATAAATTGAACAAATCAAAAAAGTTTCCAGGGAAGTTGCTGAAACTAAACGCGTCTCCACGACTTACAAAGGAACGTTTGAACTGTCCTTCACTGTCCCGATTTTGATGGGCTTTGAATATATTATAGAATAGCGAAAAATAACAGACACGTATTTTTTTTTATCGACTTCGAAACATGTTTAGCGATTGAAACAACCCTTCGAAAGAAATTCTATGTATTTGATTACAAGTGAATATCTCTGAAACCGTGAGGTATATGAAAAAATATTTTAGACAAAAAAATAACGGTATTAAGTGATCCCACAAGGGAACGTTTAGAACAGTTTCTCATCAATTTTCATGAACTTTGGATATGTTTTAGAGTGGCAAAAAATAACACACCCACAGAATAGATTTCTAGATACAATACTGTTAGGATCGAAATAGGGCCAATTATATTTAGTATTGAAAGAAGAATATTTTAATCTTAAATAGAGGAATTCTTAAATCTAGTCCTCTGTTAAGAGGAGGGGGGAGACCCCCCGCCTCCGGGGAGAGTGCCGGATGTTTACCGGCTAAAAACCCGCGGGTGTCTTTCACGGCGCGTTTTTCGATAAGAGAGGAGGTCTCGGGAAATGCACTGATTCTTCCGGGACCCCCCCCCTCGCGCCACGCCCAATATGACTGGGCGAAATCTAGACTTCTGGAAAGAAGAATATTTTAATCTTAAATAAAGGAATTCTAGAATAAAATAATCTTGATGCTATCTCTCTAATTTTCTCAGAATTATTCTAGATTTAAGAATTTTTCTATTTAAGATTAAAATATTCTTCTTTCAATACTAAATATGATTGGCTCTATTTCGATCCTAAATAGTATTGTATCTATAAGAAGTCTTTTCTGTGGATGGATACGTATTATTTTAATCGGTTTCGAAGCATGTTTAAGGGTCGCAACAACCTTTCGAAGAAATTTCATATATTTAATTATGAGTGAATATCTCTGAAACAAATTAAATGTGACTCATGACTCGCGGCTCATCGTTACCGCACATTGTCAGTAAATGATCGCAAGTTAAAAGACTCGTGCCTTGACTGAATTATAGAATGAACCATATCGCGCGTCGTTGGGTCGTCGGTACGTTTCTTTAGCATTTTTAAAATCTGCCCATTAAAAAACATTGCTAAGCAAACAGCTATCTTTACTTGTTCGCTTTCCTTTTCAAACTGCAGAAAAATCTATACGATTTCTTGCAAGTATTGACGAGTCGGACGGTCTAACGACGCAAGTAGGTGGCTTGTCGATTCGTTCGGCACTTACATCTTTTTAACTCGGAGCATCACCGATAATCTTTGAAAACGAAGCTCCATGAGCCGCGAGTAGTACTATAAACCATCCTGGTTCCACGACGTGTAAAAGCTCACTAAGCTTGTCACTAAGTCATGACGAATCTTGACGAGTCAAAGCGAGCCACGCGTGAGATCTCAATTTTAAAGGGTTACAGGACCCTGACAAAAGTAAAAATTTGGGGAATTGTAAAAAATTGTAAATTAATAGGAGTATGAATCTTTTTGTTATGTATGTCTATTAAGTATGTCTATAAAGTACATTTAACAATATCTTAGTATAAAAGATTTATATTTTATAGTGAATATTAACATCACTGTATCCATTTTTTTAGAATAGCATTTTTTTAAATTGTAACCTTGATAACTTGAGAACGGTTTATTTGATTAGCTTTATATTTGACACAATTATTATTTATTATAATTGTCTACATCGGTTCACGGAAGAGAGCTTTTTGCAAATTTCAAGACCATTTTTTAATTAAGAAATAGTTGCCGAATGCATGCCTAAATCGTATCTCATCAATATTTCATATTATATTACTTAATAAAAGCAACATTAATATAAGCATTAGCAACAAAAATATGAAATAAATAAGAAGTAATATAGACAAAAATTCAACAGATTACATCTTGTTTTGTGTGCGTGCTAACAACATTTAAAAAATTCAGGTGCAACTAATATAAATTTTTGATCAATTTTCCCCCGAAGCCTCCATGATATGGCTTGGTGACGACTTCGCCCCGGATACACATTTTAAGTTTGATCGCTCATGAAATATTAGAAATCAACGAAAATGAAAAAATTTTCACTGGATTCGTATTCAGCATGCATTACTTTACAGAATCACTTGAGATTCGGAGAGAAAATAATGTTTATAAAATATTTAAAATTTTCGACACGTAAAAAATTTTACTTTTGACCTCCAAAAACACGTTTCCCTTAATGAAAATCGCAACATGACATATAATTTCACTAAACTCCGTTGGTCACATGGGCACCATAAGTAGTGTTTACAATATTAATGGCGAGTTCACACAACATACAGATTTCGAGATAATTGTAGTGACGACTCCGCCCCAGGGTCTCCCCTAATAATAAAGGAAATTTTCTTTATTTTAATAAATGGAGTGACAGTTGTATGCAAACTATATAATATTTACTAAAATCTAGAACTTTTCTTCTTACAAAAGAATCTCGCGAACTCGAAAATGCTGATTTTAATGAAACTTTCCACACATGTAGGAGAAGCAAAAAGATGAATTTAGAAATTTTGTTGCCCTAAAACGGTTCTAAAGGGTGAAACTACCCCTAATATGTAAAGGCGGCTTTTTACTTTTCTCGATATATCTTGAAAAATATTTAAGATATCACACATAAAATGTTTCATATAAAAGATATAAAAGTTTTAGGTAAAGTTGCAGATGTACTGCCTCACTCAAAAGTGGAATTTAAAAATTCGTTTTTGACGTATTTTTGACTGCTGATAACGAATATCGTAATAAAATTTGGCGGTCGGATATATTAGAGCCACCATTTTAAAAAAAACGTCGAAAAACGGACGTGGCAGGATACTGATCCCTTCGGGGTGTTGGTTTAAAGTGAGTAATTCTCTTGCCTCTCACGTGTGTGTGTGTGTGTGTGTGTGTGTGTGTGTGTGTGTGTGTGTGTG
>NW_020217388.1:80164-156894 GCF_003070985.1 Temnothorax curvispinosus | reverse complement strand
TGTGTGTGTGTGTGTGTGTGTGTGTGTGTGTGTGTGTGTGTGTGTGTTGTGTGTGTCTGGTGAATGAGGTTGAGATCGAAGGACTTGTCACAGCAGCTACATAGATTAGTTGACGCGCTTTAAACACTTAAATACTTTTAAAGCGCGTCATCTAACCTATGTTAAAAGTATTTAAGTGTTTAAAGCGCGTCAACTAACCTATGTAGATTAGTAACGCGCTTTAAAAGTATTTAACTGTTGAATTTTTGTTAAAGCAGGGCACACACACGTGTGTATGTCCTGCTTTATAGAAGTTTTGATTTTTGTTAAAGCAGGGCACACACACACGTGTGTATGTCCTGCTTTATAGAAGTTGTGATTTTTGTTAAAGCAGGGCACACACACACGTGTGTATGCCCTGCTTTATAAAAGTTGTGATTTTCGTTAAAGCAGGGCACACACATGTGTGCCCTAAATATCATTTCGAATTACCATCAACCAAACAGTTGTCACGTGACCTCTTGCGCGTGCAGCCACTGGGAGCTTGCGCATATGGCTGCAGGGTATGTTTGTAGTTGCTACAGCTCGTCGGTATGACAGGTCTCATAACCTGATAGTCGTCAACTTTAACCGTTAAGGGGATCCTATAGCGAAGGCCGAATTTCCTCGACGTCGGTAATGTCAACATTTCTAATCTTGTTTTCTATGTTATATATCTATATCTGTCCTTGTCTAACGAGAGGCATCTGTCTTTGTTCGATTGCTGCGCCATCTCTCGCTACACGCAATACTGTATCAACCTGAATGTGCTTTTGCTTAATATTATAAAACTTCATTTTACAAAATCTTTTTTTCTAGACGTTGAATCTTACAATTAGTTTTATTTACACGATTACACGATTGTTCCTACATGTTGTCCCTACGTCGCCTTGGTGTCATTATATATGTATATATAAACTGTAGTAATTTTGTTATTGTCGTCAGATGACAGTTGTATGTGCCCAAATTAGTAAAATTTTTAATTTTTTTTTGTTCCCGATATGAAATCGTATAACGCGATGTAGATTTTTGTGCGTACTTTAATTCTAGACCAAAAACTTGCAATTCTGTAAAGCCAATTCAAAGATTCCTTAAAATGAAAAAATGTCGGTAACTATACCGCCACTATAGGATCCCATCTCGCTTCGCAGGGCGGAGCGACACTTTTTTCTGCTTTAAATAACTTTTCTTTCAATATACCAACAATTCACTGCTTTAAATAATTAAATAATAACGCACGGATATCTACTATCAGGCATTTCGTGTATGGACAGTACAGCGAGTCTCATAAGCATACGTACTTTGCATACAAACGTAAACGCATTATGGTCACATTCATCGCTCATTTATGAGCTTCCTTTTGAGATTAAGAAAAAAATTTATACAACTTTTTTATAGGGAATTTAATACTCTATTTTTTTTATTTGAAACATATTTTTATCCGATGCATATTTTTGACTATAGAAGCAAAAATATAGAAAAAGTCGCATTTTTCGAGATTTTTTTCAAAATGGCGGCTCCAATATGTCCGACCGCCAAATTATATTATAATATTCGTAATCAGCAGCCAAAAATACGTCGAAAACGTATTTTTTCATTCGATTTTGAGATGAGGCAGTACATCTGCAAGTTTACCAAGTTTTATAGTAAAATCTCCTCTATTCAACAACATTAATAATATTTTTAAAAAATAATTTTTTAAACAAAATTTTTATTAAAAATTAGGAAACAAAATTTTTTTAATGTGGTTAAATAGAAATGTTTACCATAAAACTTTTATATGAAACATTTTTTGATATCTCAAATATTTTTCGAGATATATCGAGAAAAGTAAAAAGCCGCTTCTATACATATAAAGAGTATATAGTTTTACCCTACCGTTTTCGGGCAGCAACAAAAAATTTCTAAATTCATCTTTTTACCCCCACCCCCCTCTGTACATGTATGGAAAGTTTCATTAAAATTAGAATTTTTGAGTTCACGAGGTTCCTTTGTCCTGTCAGAGTGTGACAATTCAGATTATGTTCTTACCTTGACCCACACGATGTTCTTACCTTTTCATTATTGTAATTTATTAATTATTATATAAATACTTAATCCTTTTTTTATAAATTATTAGCAAAATAGGTATAAGTTTGTATATTTTGACAGTTGTGTGTATCAAGGGTTAATAGTGTAATAGTAATAGCATAATGTTAAAGCTAAATAGCGCGCGCGAAGCGCGCGTCTGTAGTGTCTAGTGATTTAAAAAACTCACAGGTACAATTTGTGACCGGTTGCCTAAATCGCACCTTTTGCAGAATATTACAAAAAGACTTATAACAAATTTGTTATTGGTAAAAGATTAAACGTGTAATAATAGGTGCCTGAAACATCAATAAGTTACATATTTTAACGTTTATTTGCATACGCAAATCACTACCAAATGAGAAATATATAAAAAATAACTTAAGTGCGGGGTACGCATTCGGCAACTCTCTCCTACTTAATTTACAAACTCAAATTTTTCAGTGAAAAAATTAAGTTTGACTTTATATGTATAACTCTTATTTAGCAAAATATAATTTTTTTTCCAAAAATTGCTTCGTGAACCGATAACTATAACTCTAATAAATAAAAGAAATTAATTATACTGATCTCCGATCACTCCTATTATAAGGAGCTAGAATGGTTATCGTTGAAATATGATGCATTCTCTTTTGCAGAGAACAGAATTGAAATGGACACGATGACGCTAATATGCATTATATGCTATGCAAGTAACTTTAACAGCGGCGTTCAACGCCGTTCAATATAGTCACTTTCTCAAACTCTGAAAGTATTAATAAAATCCGAAAATGAATAATATTCAAAATTTTTCTTATAATTTATTATAAAAAAAATTGTATATATATATATATATGTTGTGTAGCCGATGTTTCAATAGTGAATGAAAAAATCTTGAGGTACAGTTATTTTATCAATTTCCTAGACGTTCTTTGTATTCTTTGTATCCTGACGTTTGACAATGTACCGTCACAATTCATATTTTCTTCTTCTCTTTTCTTCCCATAAAACGTTCAAAAAATCAATAAAACTGTAGGACTACACAACACATCTGATTTGCACGATTTTTCTTTAAGAAATTGTGAGAAACACTTGAAACATTATTTATTTTCGGATTTTGTTAATACTCCCAGTTTTTCCAAAATTTTCCTCTAATTTTTATTCCTGTCAGAGTCCTGTAACCTCTTAACAGATATAGAGATATTACAGACTTGGAATGAATTTTGAAAGAAAAACATTAAATATTATTTTACATAAAAATACCATAGCTCAAACCATAGCTAATAGATAATTTTAATTATCCCTATTTTTTTATTTTAATTAGCATCGAAGTGGAAGAAAAAACGATATTTTATTCTTCAGAAAATTGTCTAAATCTATAGCGTTTCTCGAAAATTCGATAGTTGATATCCTATGGTGGCATATATGGGAAGAACAAAGGTGTAGGCAGGGAAAAATGACGAAAGCGCGGGAACGTGAGATTGTGAGAAGAAAGAAAATCCTCTGCGAGATCGAAAGAAATGCAAGCATTATGAGAGAGATAGACTTGATAGTGATAGGCTATACCCACTGGTAGCGTAACGGGCGTGACTGTATTGCCCGCCTACTTGATATTCGCGCGCGCAAGATCGCAAGCCACCTCCTCCGCTTAAAGGTGGTGGGGGACTATAGTTGATGATGATAGAAGTCGGAGTGGGGAGGGGGAAGTTTAGGGCGCCGCGCCGCCGGGATCGGCCGGCTTCGGCCAGCATCGGCTGCCCGTAGTCCCCGTAGATTCAGATCGCGGTAGTACGTGAGAGCGCGCGCGTCGGTTATTTTCTGTCGCTCCTGCGCGCCGCCGGCTCTTGATCGCTCCCTCGCAAGCCAGCTGATCGCGAGCCGCACGCTCGCCTGCGTCTCGCCGATGTCGGGTCAGTAAAATTCCACGATTTTCTCGTGTCCGCGTGACGAGAAATCGCCGTCGATAATCGCCACGTCAAGGATCTTCCGTCGCGCGTGTGAAACGTTTTGGATTCTCCTCCTACTCAATATCCCGGTCCGCTCCCCTCCCCCGCCGCCGCCAACTCCCAGATTCTCACCACCGATTACTTCTGATTTGTGCCCCTCTTTCCCTTTGACCGATCATATTATCCAATTCCCTTCCTCCCTCTCTCTCTCTTTCTCTCTCTTTCTCTCTCTCTCTCTCTCGGCTGATCCTTCTCTTTGTGAGTTTTCCTTCGGTCCTTAGGTCCTAATATCTCGATCCGTTTATCATTACGTTATACGTGAGCGTCGTCGTAGGTTCTCTCTTCCGAAATTGTCTCTCCCGTATACATTCGTACATCACTTACATCCTTTGTTCCCGCACGTATCATCTCTCTTTCCGCACGTATCATCTCCGATCAGAAATCGAATTGTGTTGTGCGCGTTATCTTTCCCGCGCGCGCGCGCGCGCGCCCACAGAAGACCGGAGAAGAGCGGAGCGGGT
Source organism: Temnothorax curvispinosus (assembly GCF_003070985.1). NCBI lineage: Eukaryota > Metazoa > Arthropoda > Insecta > Hymenoptera > Formicidae > Temnothorax > Temnothorax curvispinosus. The sequence continues at coordinate 152,363 of NW_020217388.1, read as the reverse complement.
GAGGAAGGAGTAGAAGAAAAAAACGACGGGGAAGAGAGAAGAGTGCGACGATACCTTGTTCAGAGACATGAGCGTTCATCTCGTCCGGCGCGATCGTTTGCTCGCAGTGTCATTGCTCTGATAAAAATCCTCCCTCGCGCGAGCGTATATCGCAGCGTGAAGAAACCACCCGACGGGATACCCGACGGACTTCATCTCGTTGAGTACGCGCGCGCTCGCGCGCACACGACCCTCAGCTATCTTCTCGCCGTACTTGAGAGCGCGCTTACATATACGCACGGCGCATCGTTGGGCGGCCGAGAGCTTCCAACAAATCTTTCCGCGCGTCAGCACGTTAGTTTTCGTGAATCGCCGCGTTGCGCTAAAACAGCCAAAATTCGGGTGAAGAGTGAACCGAAACCATCCTACGCGATGGACCCAGCCGACGAGCAGGACGTGGAGAACCCGGGTGGAGGTTCAATGGCTAACGGAACGAATGGGACCAACGGTGCTAATGGACAACACCAGACGCCGGAAGGGTCGTTGGTAAGTTTTTCTTTCACGTTGTTGGCGCCATTTCTTTACACAGCTCCGCTCCACATTCGCTGCGTTATATCTGGTAAATAATCCTCGCCAGATTTGATGTGTGTAAACAGTGAGGCGTTCGATACGTAACGACGCGGCGACGCGTCTCTCATTTTTGTTAGTATCGAAAGGAAACAGGTGTCGGGTCGTTAGAGGTTAACTCAATCACTACTCTCTCGCCCCGAATACGTGCCCGTTTTTACTTTAACGTTCTTTTTTGAATGATGTTTCTGTTTATCGCTCCGAGAAAGAAACGCACGATCTCGCCTCGTGTCTGTCGTAATTTCGAGGAAAATTGTGTCTAATTGGACACGAGTCACACGGCATGTATCAATTCGTGTTTCTCGTTTTCGGATCGCCGCGGATTAGCAAGATTCGCGCTGAGCAAAGAGATCTCGAAAAAAAAATGTAGAGTATACTATAAAAATCTTGACTCTTTTTAAAGAAACGTCTGTGGTGGTCCATCGTACGAGATATGCTTCGAAATAGTCTCTTTGCAGTTTCGCTGGAAAGGGATTATTTGTAGCCAAATTTGGAGACATGATGTCTTGCAAGAAATGGATTTTTCTGCAATGCATACCATTGCCTAAATACCGTAACCTGGGTCAATCAATGATTTAGAATTTGCTGCGTCATGTCAGTCGGATATTTCCGGCCAATGAAGGAACAAAGGAAAGAATAGAATATAAAAAGGACTTCTGGGTCTTCGTTCATCAAATTCACATTTTTTTGACCTGACTAAACTGACTTAGAAAAAAGTTCTCCGGCCGATTGGACCTAAATCAAACCTAACTATTTGATGCGTATTTTTTTCAAGGGTCGAGGTTTTAGATATCGAAAAGAAGTATATATACACATAAAATATACAACGTATAATTATTTATTTTTATATATAATTGAGATGTATAAGATAAATGAATAACTATGTCTAAAAAAGTAAAAATTATTGAACAATTATACATATACACTGTTCAAAGAATTTTTTTTAGCTCAAGAACAAGGTTATTTTCTGCAGTTTTTGAATGCTGATTTCATTTACCAAATTACTGCTATCACATCACAATTTTGAGACATCTGCGGTTAAAGTTATAAAAATTTTTGTGCATTTTGGCACGTTACAACTGTAATATGTGTTAGAGAAATTATATTGCAATCAAAATTAAATACATGTTTTTAGGACTTTTAGTTCTTAAAAATAATTTAAGAATAACTATTTTTTGCGATTTTAATCACAATTTGGTAAACGGGATCGTATTCAGCGTCTAAAAAAACTATGAGAAACAATTATCCTTTTTTTTAATTATAAGAATTGGCGCATCTTTACGACTACATAATACAATATGACAAGCAATATTAAGAAAATATAAATTTTTAAATATAAAAACATATTAGCGCTATTATTGCATATAGAAAAAACTCTTAATACTTTCGTACAGATATAAAAATATATGTACGAATGTAATAATCTTTTTTATACACTTTTATACGCTTTATACAATTTTTTATTATTTTGCACAATCGCGGAATTAAATTCTAGTATCGGTGTATACGTGTGATTTTTAACAGGTTGAATTTAATATCAGCGATCATAATCGTGTCGACAGAAATACGTAGAAAAGGCTCGATCGTTTGCTGGTAAGGCAATATTAGTTTACAAACAACGCCAATCTTGCGGGGTGCGCTCACTCAGGGAATATTTTCCTTCACATCAAATATGTGTTTTATGCCCTCGATAATTATTTCCGTCCTCGTGAAATTCACATTTCAGCGTGTGTTTATAAAAAGCATGTCCGTCAAAATCCTTGAAATCCGTCGAAAAAGAAAAATACAGAACGTCTGCTCGCGAATCTACTGTTGTAACCTTAACTGTTATTTGTACATATGTAAATTGCGTTTCGTTAGACTTTTTACCATATACGTTTCATATAACAACTGGATTGGCTTATGCAATTTGTATGTATTCATATTTGTTAATGCTTGCGATTTTCACAGTTTTTTAACCTTGACTTCTTGTTTATGTCTGAGCGAGCGTCTGAGAAAGTCCGAGTCTTATCGGAGAAATTTTACGACCGATATAACAGGAAAAACACGTATCGGAAAAATAGTTTTTAGTGTTAATTGCGTCGAAATTGGTAACGCTATCGCTGGCAGGGGATCGATTATTGTAATATATAATTATATGCTCCTGCGACAATTTGTTTGCTTGACTTTACAGTAAGAATCGTATCACGTTGCGCGCAATTAAAATTTTGATTTTTGACACGTCTAAACCTACATTTAAAATTATTTCGTAAGTAGCTCGGATGAAAGGAAAATCAGAGTAACAGTGGGACCTAATATTGCATGTTTCGTGCACGAGGCGAATAATTGCTGTAATTTATATTAATAGCGGCAATTTATTTGAAACCTGCAGGAGCATACGAATCTGTTTACTACTGATTTTCATCATGACTTTCCGACATTAACAAACATTTAAAAGTTAATTAAGATAAATGTACCAATGCCTGGGTACGTACCTCTGTCTGGACATTTTCATCATTTTAGTCTTTAAATAAGTTATAACGCGAATTGAAATCAAAGAATCAAAATATAAAAATATTTTTTTTGTATTATATTTTTATCTTTGATTTTAATTCACATTATATTTATTTAAAAACTAATATGATAAAGAGGTGTTCCGACATTGGTCTTAAATGTCAGGCATTAGTACATTTACGTTAGATCGTGCATTTCGTTTTTGTCACAATCGTTCGTACTAATTAAGGGAGAGAAAGTCCACTAGAAAATGAAATATAAATTTAAAAAATTTTTTTTAGAATATATTGTTTCCTGTAAGAATTTAATTTAAATTTTATATTTGATTCATCATCTGAATCAGATCTTCAGAATCAGATCTTCAGAATCTTTTCTGATGATCTGATTTCTCATCTAAATTAGATCAGAATCAACAATCTTTATTTGTATCTTTGAATTGAAATAGAGAAAAAAGAAATAATTTATTGCAAGGGAGGTTTGTAACGCCAAATAGCATCAAAATCTTCGATAAAATCACGTTTCTTTATATACTTCTTTCTTGAATAATATCGAATCGATTTTTATAATACTTTTTTTTATTTCTTTAGAAAGGAACGGATTACGATTTAATCAATTGGTTATAAAAATGTATGATTGTAGAAATTATAGCAATCAAAGTTGCACGAAAAGTGACTTTTTAAAAACTATAATTTAAATTTAGAAAGAATTGATTTAGAAAAAAAATCATGTATCTAAATATAGCTAATCATGCAGGAGAAAGATTTAAAAAAATATGATTCAAGTATGTTTACCCATAGTGATAAGACAGAGAAATATAAAGATAATTTTGTTCTATGATTTCGTAACTGTATTCTTCCTTTTTACGAATATTTGAATTAGCGATGCTTCAATATTTTTTTTCCACAAAAAATTGATTTAAAATTGAAGAATGGATTTCTATTCGGGTCACATATGTCCGAGCATATGTCTATATGTATCACGTTAACGAGTTAGGTTTGTATTGATTATTTAATTTTCACAAATGTGAAAGTTAAAGGATTGATCTCTAAATGCATATTAATAACTAAATTAACTAAAATTATTTAAATGTAGGTGATAAAGATGAGAGATTTCCTGTCTTTTATATACATATATCTAACGTTCCCGCTTTTCTTGGTCATTAGTGGTAATGGCTATACTTAATACTTTTTTTAGTGATTATTTGCAAAATGACTGTATTTAATGCTTTCGCATTTTCATTTCTTATAAATTTGTACCTTACGACACCAGATTTTATGATCTTCGTCTATTTATGTTTGGTTTACATTTCTGGGCATTTAATCCATAATTGCCATCGTAAATTATTATCTACGTTCGCGTGCTAGTCGTGAGTGAAATTTATAAAGTTCCAATTCACGCGAGACACTGCAGGCGTACTATCGCTTCGTGCGGGTTGCATTTTTTCGAATTCGGATTTATGCGCTAATCATACTAATTACATCTGATATAGAGCACGAGAGCGTGATGCATGCAGTGAGCACCGACCAATTTTGGTGCAACGGAAGAGAGAAAGAGAGAGTAACATCGGGGGGAGATCTGTCGCGAAGACACTCATCATTGTACAGGTATAAACGGGTCTTCACCTGAGAATTTGTATATACGATCCGTGCGTGAGTGTGTGTATATGGGTGCGTTCGCGCGCGTGTTATCATCAGCAACGACGTTACCCGAGCGGCGTGCGTAGAAGGGAAAAGGAAACGGAAGATAGGAGAAGAACGGAGAACGGCGTGAAAGAGGAAAGCAGCGAAAGGGGGAGAAAGATAGAACCTCGCGGAGTCGCGCGAAAGGGGTGAAGGTGGGAGGAGAGGGTTAGAGGGATTCGCGGGTCGGTGTGCACAACCGGCGCAAGGGCGGGGATTCCCCCTTCGGCCAATCGGATCGACTAGCGAATGCGCTCACCTACGGTACCGCCGTCTCGCGCTGCTCGTTCACCTGCAGACGCCATGTCGTGACGTCACATCTCATTACGACCGGGCCCCGGCGTTTATGGTAACGACGTATTGTCGCCTCGCGACAAGTATCGCCTCGCGAGATTGCGAAAGTCGTTCGTAAAATTTCACTCCGGACATTTGATTCCGATACGTGAAATCATGATTGTGCCAGTGTCTCACATGTCCCACGACATATATTTCTCGAATGTACCGAAAATGAAGGAGAATTAATGATTGGTATCTCTGGTAATTTTCTCAATTCTTTATTGTGAATCTTTAAAGCCCGTGTCACACTACATATTACGGGATCGCAGGTCGGAATCCAGCAATCTGGATCCGAAGCTGCTCGCCTGTGATTGGCTGAATTCTGATCCATGATCCGCAATCCCAATTCGATCCGGATGGGAATTCAACAATCTGGATCCGAAGCCGCTCGCCTGTGATTGGCTGAATTCTAACCCATGATTCCACAATACGTAGTGTGACAGGCGTCACATGATTCTCGTGACGCATATCGCTATTTAATTGCGATTGTTCAACCGACAACCAACATCGGTCATGGGAAAAAGATCATAAATCGTAGCCTCTTATACTGCCTTGTATCTTCGATGGCTCTGGTATTTGTGTATCTGAATAGATGGTTCCATTAGGGGGATAGATATATAGTGTCTGCAGTATATCTATCCCCCCGGGATAGAAACGATTTTGGCGGCACGTCCTTCGGAGCTTTCCAAACGTTTCGGCATTTGGTTTTACGGGATCTGTCCAAGATACACACGGATCTTCTATTATATCGGAGGAGAAACGTAGTGAGGCCTTGACGGATTCACGGGGAGCGCTACGAACTCCTTTATTATTCGGCTGTTTTACGATTGCCCTATAAAGATCTCATAATTAGATTTTGGAAGTAATATCCTGCCGGAACTTGGCCAAACCCTCGAATGGTCAGGTTCGGAATTGCAAGGGCCAATCTCTTGCTTTTTTTTATTTCTCTCTCTCTCTCTCTCTTTTCAAGGGTGCATCCGTGAATCAGGGACGAAGCAATAATTTTCTCAAGGAGAAATCGACTTGGCTGGTGTTGCCAGAAGAATTTGCCATTAAAGAATAGCGCGGTAGATAAAGATCCCGTATCCTGTACATTGCATTACGTTATACGTTAAAAGGCCACTGATAGTTGGTATCGATCGATGAATCTCTCTCTCTTTTTCTTTTTCCCAACGAATTCCATCGTGTACAACCCTACGGAGGGTTGATGAAACGTTATTAATTACGCGAGAACGAGCAGCAGACAGGTGGCCGGTTCCCCCCCGTGGCGTTAAATTATTCGTACGCATCGGAGCGCGTCTCGGACGCGATTCGCAGGAAGGCGCGTGCATCCGCGTGCAACGCGCGTCGACAGTGCGCGTGTTCCCGATCCGAGCAGCGAGACAGCGCAAGAGGAGAAGGTTGCTTCGTCGTCGGTGGGGAATCGAAACGAGCGGGAAGGTAGTCTCGGCTGGTGGGGAATCACGGCGCGTCGACGGCGGCAGCGCGGCGGCGCAGGAGCATCGAAGCGCGGTGAAGAGGGGCGTCTCTGAATGAAATGAAGAAAAAAACGAGAAGGACTGAATCGCGATTGGTCCACGCGCGGCTTCACAGTCACGCCTTGCCTTTATACATGCGCGAGCTCTCCTCTTACGAGACGAATGCGAATCGATCATGTCCCCCCCTTCTCCCACATAAAGAGCATTCCTGCCTCATTCTCGTGACCATTTTACTGCAATGCCGCAAATTGAAAGAAAAACGCAATTTCTATCCATAATCCGTTGATCGCGTTGTTAAATACATGAAGATTGTTTGAGGAGAGATATAAAAAGAATGCAAATGCCGCGTAGAGAAATATTTGCAGGCATTTTTTTATTATTAATTTGTAGCTTGTTTTTCGTTTAGAGTTCGAATTCGTTTACATATATTTTCACGATTTCGGTATATGATTCTCAACACAGAGGTTGAGAGAAAGGTATAGAATGTGGAAAATATTGAGAGCGAAGTCTGAAATAAAAAAAATTGTCTCATTAGGGTAAAGTTTCAACGTGTCGCGTTATACCGCGTTATAGCGTGTCTGACTCGGATAATCGGTCATCTAGCTCGATATTATCGATACGTCGATGCAGCGAGCGAAAGACGAAGGGGGTCTAAAACCGACAAGGCGAAAAGCTCGATACGATCGGCACGATCGCGTGGCGCACTATTTCTGCATACTCTCTCGCGACGATTATCGATTGCTTAATGACACCGATTTTATCGAAAATGCAGTCAATACAGTCTCGGGTCTCCATCAACGTTGAGTAAGTTATGCGTGGGAGAAAGGTGTGTTTCTGCTCCTTTAACAATGCCTTCTTAAGTAGGTTGCGAAAAGATGTTGTTAAACTTACGTTAATCCGGGTTATCCGGCTTAAGAGAGTCATAGTTACTCCCACCGTTTACCCGCGCTTGCTTGAATTTCTTCACGTTGACATTCAGAGCACTGGGCAGAAATCACATTGCGTCAACACCCGCGAGGGCCATCGCAAGGGTCATCCATAATAAATGGCAAGAAATTTTATTTTTCAGACATTTAAACTTCACTCGTTATTATGCGGAATATTTATTTTGCTAGGGTCTTACGATAGGTACTTGGAATTTTCATTGCACATAATTATTACATTTCTATGAATAATAAATGATGGAGATAACTGTAAATTTAATTCTGTCTATAATCGTAGAAATTCGTGATACTTGCCCATTTAACGGCGCTATGAAAGTCATTGATAAGAATTATTTATCAGAATATGTAAGACTTTTATTGCATCACTCAATGACACGAAGGCTATATTTGAATCGATATTGCGCATTTAGAAGATAACAATGTGCATAAAATGAAGGATGTCTGGCGCAGGTATCGTCTTTATTAACGCGAACTATAACCACTATAACGATATGTAATCGCTTATTTCCTCCAAACAACCCTGAAATCGCTTGACTTCGAACGGAGGTATTAATACCGATAATTGGAGTTAATTGATTTTTCCACGTATTATCGTATTTGCTCTGCATATGCATGTTTTTTGTTGATCATTATATAGCCAGCGTATAATCACATATTGTATATTATCTATATATATCGTATAAAATTAACGATGTATCTCATACAAAATTACTTTTATAATTTGATCTTTATTGATTTATTAAATTATGTTAGGAATGCTGTTGTATATTATATTTTAGCCCTTTCTTTACGATTTATATTATATCGGTTTTTGTTCGAATAAAAATTAATTTTAAGTAATCGTCAAACCGCTTGTACGGACCCATAAAAGTACTGTAACGGTTAGTCTTCTAATCAGCTAGCCTTCTGCAATTTTGTTAATTATTCCTTTTCTATTCATATTTTTATACCGGATGCTTCTCTTTATCTGCAGGATGTGGCGAAGCACATTCAGCAGGTACCGATGTATCAGTATATACGCAAGTATTAAAATCACGGTATCAATTGGCTGTCTTGCCACATTATGGAGCGCAGATTACCGATCCGACGAGCATAATAGCCCGCGCAACGCTATACTTGGTCGCTAAGCTAGTCGCGTCCGTGGGTATCTTCTATTCCGGACTGGCTTATTACCTCGGATATCGCCGTACCTCGGGAATGCAACTGCCAATTACTCCGTGTTTCGACGAGTTCCTTAACTGCGTAGCTACCGTGGATCGACCCATGAGATTCGCCCCTTCGATCAGCTCCTAAAGATTAACCTGTGAACGCTTTTTCCAGTATCTAAATTTTCACCGAACGAAAAAAAATAAATTTTCTCCTTTTAGTAGGTATATAACGTATCATACCAGAGTGTTTTAGAGTCGAGGGAAGAGAGAGCTAAGATAACTTTCCTCTTAAGGGATAAGACAAATACGGAAGATTTTAATGTAATGTATTATGTAATGTATAAATATAAAACGTAATAGATTCTCTTGGTTCCTGTTTCCTAATCGATTGAAGCATAGCAAACGAAAGCAAATGTGATCGATACACTGAGAGAAAAATTCAGGTTTAAATAATCGGACAATCGTTTGAAAATTAACAAACGGGTAATCCGATAACTTTTAATCAGAATTATAAAAAGCCGATCAAAGCCAAAATAATGTCTGATCAATGATATCATTGAATATTATTTTGGCCTTGATCGCCGCTTCAAACTGGAGGGCAGTGTGGTCTAGTGGCCAGACTCATAACTGCGAGGACTCGGGTTCGAGTCCATCTGACTACAGTTGGAATATTTTGTCTTTTAGAAAAAAGAGACGTTAACCTGCTGGTTTTCTTCCAGAGGTGCACCATGTGTACACATAACATTTCTTTCAAAATATTTAGTATTGGTACGAATATTAAAATTGCGTAAAAAATTTTTATAATTTTGATTGAAAGTTAGCGGATTATCCATTTGTTAATTTTCGAACGATTGTTCAATCATTTATTTCTCTCAGTGTAATGAATGGAATAGGCTGACTTGGTGTACATGTTGAATCCTATTTTTTTAAACAAACAAATACATGCGATACATGAAATGCGTTATCGTCTATCCGGAACAAGTTTGACAGGTTAGCGCTCAATTGTTTATCTCACCTCTCTCTGGGACAAAGGCGACTGACTATTAGGTAAGAGTTATAGACTACTGGTGTTTAAGTGGTTTTGTGGGTCCTCTCGGTCCAAAAAAGATCCCTTGCAGGTGTCGCTGTGGCACGAGCCGGGTCTGTATCATTTGTACCATAAACGTTTCTTTTCTCTCCTTACTTAAGCTGATTTTGGGAAATTCTAAGCAGAAGACACCATGTCATATCTCATTTTTCTACGTCACAACTCGTCAACTCGTCGTTTTCACTGGAACACATTTTATTCTACTAAATTATCCCTTTTCTTCTTCTGGAGCGTTTAGTTTACATAAGGAACGGATTAGGGGAAAATAAGGTAATTGCGAACACCTATATAAGGGAGAGTAAAAATAAAACACAGAAAAATTATAGTTATAAATGTAATTGTTATCACAAATTAAACTTTGGTAATTTTTCTCTAATTGTAAGATTAATACAATAGGTTTTTTATTTAAAATATAAAAATAAAATTGACATACAAAAACAACATTCTTGCCATTCGGCTCTACCCCGGATACCCCTACACTGAGAGAAAAATCCAGGTTTAAATGATCAGACAAATCGTTTGAAAAGTAACAAACGGATAATTCGATACTTTCAATCGGAATTATAAAAAGCCGATCAAGGCCAAAATAATGTCCGATCAATGATCCAATAATCAATGATATCTGGATATCATTAATCGGACATTATTCTGGCCTTGATCGGTTTTTTACAATTCCAATTGAAAGTATCGAATTATCCGTTTGTTACTTTTCGAACGAGTTGTCCGATCATTTATTTCTCTCAGTGTAGGGTAATTGCAGTTTGTTTATGGGGTAATACTGGGGGTAATACCGATCGACTTGGGATAATCACTACTTACATTAAACGTACTACTTATTTTAGCAAAAGTCACAAACATTCTTTCGAATTCTCACCACTGGCACAATCTTCATGAGTCCCTCAAAGTCAAAACGTTGTTCTGAACTGATGATTTGCTTCGAAGGCCTCGATATTCGAATTTTCCAAACTTCGAATCTTCGAAACTTCAATACTTTAACCTTTGAAGCTTCGAAATTCGAAGAATTAAAATTATACAATTATTAATTTAATATAATAGTAACCACATAATAGGTATATAAATACATTTATAAAATTATATGACAGAATCCAAATGACATTTCTAATACTGCAATTACACATTCTATTATATTAAAGCTTCGAAGACTAATATTTTCGAAGCTTTGGCATAAAAGACTTCGAAGTTTCAAAGTTAACTTCGAAGCCATCAAAGAGTAACAGCTCTATTTTGAACGTCTATTACGGTCAATTTAAGGTTGTAAATATTATATTTCAATGCAGTTTTTCTAATATATTTTTGAGGCATCTGAAAGAAAAGCAACTTTTTGTAGAAAATTAACTGGTAATACCGAACGATTGCAATTAGATTTAGATTCGGTCGTAATTACTCCAAACGGGCATTTATAGTAAAACTAGAAAAAAAAAATTTTTAACTACTGAACAGTTACATTTGGAAGTTATTACACTCTTAAGCATGTACCGCGTAGTATCTCCAAATTCGAGGTACTAATTTCTAAATGGAAATGACATTTGGAGTTACATGCTGCTAGGAGATACTTTTCCCGGTACAGTAGCACGAGGTACGGAATACACGAGGTACTGATAAAGGAGGAGGTACCGATTGGAGGTACTGCACTTATAAATTCACGGTACAATTTTTTAGGAGATACAGTTTTAGGAGGTACAGTTTTTTAGGGGGCTTCCCGTATGTACCCCGTACATACGTACCTCGTACGTACATATGTACCTCGTACAAATGTGTACCTCCTACATATGTACCTCGTACAAAAGACATTCGCAAAGCACTCGACGCGGACGCGTGCACGGACGTGTCATAGGAGGTACAGTTTTAGGAGGTACAGTTTTTTAGGGGGCTTTCCGTATATACCTCCTACATACGTACCTCGTATACGTAGCCAACCATGGCATGATCGCGACATTTGTTGAACGAAAGACATTCGCGAATAGCAGCGGGCAATATTATATCATATATCCAATTCGAAATTTTATTACTCTTTTTAAACTGAATTTGTTTCTTAAGATAATTTTTGAAAAATTATATATTTGCGCTGGTTATGACATATGTACACTATATATAACGTTTACTTCAAATTAAGAAGTAGTCGACCACGTAAGGCAGTTGGCTCACGATGCAGAGGTCCCGAGTTCAAATCCCACCAAGGTAAGTGTGTTTTTCAAATACAAAAAAATATTTATAATCATAGACTGCATCTTAAGAAACAAATTTAGTTAAAAAATAATAAAATTTTGAAATAAATAATTTTTTTTGTCGGGTGAATATTTGTTGCCCATAACGTACTTCCTAACTTCGAGGTACCATGTACCTCCAATTTTTGGCGACACATGCTTAAGGGTGACTTATGTCCCTCGTAATTACGTAGGGACAAAATTTCAACATGTACCTCCAATTTTTGGCGACACATGCTTAAGAGTGTAGATGCATTCTTTCTTCTATTCTAACTAAATTTATAGAAATAATTTAAAGGCCTAAAAAAGATTAACATGATTTATCTAACAGACAAAAATTACATCAAAATGATCGAAATAATTTAATGGTTTTTACCTTGAACAGCGTGCGCGTTCTCTCGCTTTGAACTTCGAGACAATATTAAACATTAGGAAGGCTACATATAGAACGCGGGTGCAGAGCTAAGATGGGAAGTACTAAAATGGCGTCGTTCGAGATTACCTCTCATTCGAGATTACCCCGCGTTCGAGATTATCCTATATTCTCCCTTAATTGGCGAATTGTCAATGTATACCTATAGAAGAGACTGGGGGTTAAATGATCCCAGGAGTATGTTTCTCACGTGATTTTTTTATTGTTTATTTTGAGAGGAACAATGGCTACAAAATTGTTATAAAACATAGAAATGGTCTTTTTAAAACATAGACACTCTACTCTGAGTTTCATTAAAATCGAAAGTATATTACAATTAAAAAGTAGAAAAAAAACTGATTTAGTAATAGCAAAGTAAATTTTCGAACCTCTCAAATTTTGTATTAATATTCTCCATGAATATTCTCAGTGAATAAAGTTAAGCGTTACCTGTTGCTTACCTAGAATAAAGTTTCTTGTAAGGGTATGATATACTGTTTTGGATAATAAATGCAATTTTCATTCATAAAATGATTGAAATAAAGCATATATGAACAACCAGGCTAAGGTTGGCCCATAATTAGCGCTATAAGGTTAGCGCCATGGCATGGCGTTTAAGCACTCGATGATAGCCCTGTAGGTATAATTTAGCACGTGAGTAATGACATTCTAACCTATCTTTATCCTAACCATAAAATCCAATTTTATAACTAAAAAAACAAAAATCATTACTTTCTGACAATCGGAAAACGTCTATATCGATTATGTCTTTGCATTTTCTTCTAAAGCTGCAGTCAAACAGCTACAGGAAAGCTTATTTATTACAAAATATCTCTGCTTGATAAAATTTTGTTCAAGGTGCAGATTATGTGTATTTTATATGTAGCCTTCTTACTCTGCGTTACTGGTCAACTGATAGACTCCGGTACCAGTGCTGACCACATCGTTGCATGTTCGTATTTTCGTGATTTGATTACAAAACACAATATGCAGTTAATAATAATAAGATCATGGATGGCATTAACATATAGAAGAAGGCTGTCTCTATCATATTTGTACAGTCGGTTAATTAGTAGCCTGAGAAGTAACTGAATTGTAACTTGGAAATTCTAAATATGGGGCATTTAGCCCCGATCTCTCTTATATAGCTGCCTAGTAGAATTCTAGTAAGAGAATTGTGGTAGAAAGTCATCTTAATTCTTCATTCTTCAATGAAGCACAATAGGCTTGTGCACAATCACGGGGGCGCCCATGTCGGCGAATGACATAAAGCGATTTTATGATTTTTTGGTATATCCCTGCCACACCCCTCCCTACGGTTGAAATATTTAATTTGAGCCATCGCGTATATCACTCGCGGTCCTAAGTAAACTCGCACTGGATGGATGTCCGCGAGGCCGTTCGTGCACGTTCGAGGGAAACGGGTTCTTCGTCGAACTCGTACAAACAACGAAGCGGGAGACGCGCTTCGACAGACCACTGAGGTCCACGAGCTCTCTTATTGACTCTTTGACTTTACTCGCGCCTCTTGCTTCGCCTCCTCTCTTCCTCTCTCTTTCGTCCCTTTCTTCTTACCTCTCCACCTGCTTTACCGAGGTCCATCGCTCTTCTGCACTTCGGAATCTCGCGGCTTCCTTCGGGTCGACCGGGTCATCGACTTCTTACCGGTCTGTTTCGTGGAACCGCGTAACAGAAGAAAAGAGACGCTTAAATTTAATTTCGTGCGTATTTGATCAAGTAAAGTGGGGACACGATTTTGTGCTTTGGAAATTGACGCTGTCTTTTTAATTTCCTTATATACGTATTTAATTTTGGAATACCTGGGTGCATCGGGCAAACGTGTAAAATCCCTACCAGAAAATGACGAAACGAGACAGTTAAAGAGGTATCTTGAAAGATCGGGGACAAGGTAATGACTGATGAAAAATGATACTTTTATTAATATTTTATGTAGCAAAATAATCAGTTCCGTGAGATCGGCTGTCGAAATGGCACGGCGGTTTTCCTTTAGCGCCTTGATACGCCGCCGTGCCGTGTTCCACCGTGAACGTTAATGGTGATTTGCGCAAGCAAAAGTGGGGGATACTTTGTGCACGCGTATAGGCTTATGCACGTCACACGCAACGCGCAACGTGCGATACGCGCGAAGTACGATAGCCCGGCCAAGTAGAATATAGTGCCGTAATGCGGCCCATTCACGTTCATTATCTGCGCCGGTGCTTAGATAACGTTGTTGCAATCGGCGCAATTATATTTTTACGGTTCTAGCCAAGGCTTCTATTTCGTGACTATTAATGTCCAGCGAGCTAGAACGACGCGCAACACTCGAAGATCGCGCCGCTTGCTAACCTAAATACTTGCAATCCCGGAATGCGATCGCTTTTTTCTTTCCCTCTCTCCCTCTCCTGTACCGTTTTTTGATCGTGCAAACACCCGGGAACGCTGCGAGGAAAGAAAACGCGAGAATAACATCTCTAATGCCGCTGAATTCAATATTTATCTCATTGTCGGATAAAAAGTTTTCGCTTTTTTCGTGGCTAATATGGAGACTCGACCTAACATCTAATATGCAGTTCACAAAGATCAGATTCGAATCGCATCAGTCTGCGACTGAAAATCCACAATTAAAGAATCGAATAGGCATATAGATTCAAGGTTGACAAATAATCGAAACAAATTTCGTAGGAATTTTTCGAAAAAGGAATTTACGATTTGAAACGGCTGTTAAGGACAACGAAAGAAAAAGAATGACGGCTTTAGAATTTATTGTGGCGCGCCGCGTCGGTATATATCTGCTAAAAACTCGATACGCAGAATCATAGGAAACATTGATTTATGTCGTGATTTATATCGATATTTGTCGAATTTAATGATTTTATATTTGAGAATAATAGAATAGAAGACACATCGATTCTTTTTTTCTTATTGATGTCTAATAGCTATATCTTTGGATTTTCTCCGCTCAGGTATGCACTTAATAATGTAATTTAAACTACATATTGTTCTTTTTTGTCTCTTTGAGTGATTTTCTTCATGGTAAGGCTTCTTTTAATAGTTTTTAAAACTTTTGGGACTATTGTGCCTATATATGGCTTTTATAGTCACATAGCCGCAATAAAAAATCTTTTTTATCGGAATAACTTAAAAGAAAACTCTTACATTTATCCCGCTATTGAGAAAAGAAAAGAAAAGAAAAGATTTATTCCTTGGAGAGATTCCTCTTTGTTGAAAGCTTATGCGCATTGCTGTGTAGACAAAAAGAAAATTTTATATATTTTATAGGTTTCAATATATAGAGAAATAAGTTATCAATTACACTGAGACGGCAGTAAAACACATGTTACCGTTTCAATGGCTATTGTTACTTCGATAATAATTATTTCCATTACATACCGTTACTATGGATATTAAGTATAATGCAATGTATTTTTTTTTTTGTCATCTATTTTTATTATTTTTAATCGATTTTGCCAGCCGAAAATAATCGTTTTTCGCAATTGCTTGCAAAAGATTCGCTATTGAATTTTATGCATTTTATATCCTGCTTTCATTTTAACATATTTATTCAGTTGTATTACGCTTCGACAATGTCGACATTGTCATTATCTACGAATTCGTCGCTAATAATCGTTTCTAAAGAAACTATAGTTGGCATAGTATGCATGTATGCAACTATAGTATGCATGTTGGCAACGTGTTACTAACGTACTGACGTAAGTGGACGTTATCGTTTTAGATGCTATATTGCAGTCACGTTGCAATTAAATAAATGTAAATTTAATATTAACGTTTCTGATAACATTTTACATAAGTTCTTTATACCAAAAGTTTTAATGACGGGATAGAAAAGCCTAATACTTGAGCATTGATCGAGTTTAATATTTTTTTCGGCAGTAATTTGAGGACCTACTAATCCGCATATTAATTAATAGATCTGCAAATCATCCGGTTGAAGAAAAATTTTAAGTTTAAAAGCATTATTATTAGATTTTTTCTCTTCCAACCATTAAAAATTTTGGACATTTTAAGCTCGAGGAAACATTATATAGGCACCGTTATCTATTATTAAAGTTTTTTAGACGGTTGAACAAAAGAAAATTAGCATTAAAATAACATCGAAAACTATAAATCAAGAACTATTATTCCAGAAGGATTTGGGTTTCAATGGAATGTGGAGCCTCGGCGACATGATTCTTTAGATTTCAGATAGACGAGGTCGATATGGGTCAATATCGACAGTCATTGTAAGATGCCTGTTTTTCAGGACAATTTCAGGATTGCAGGTTTTCTCAACGGGGAGGCGCCGCAGGATCGAAGGCGCCTTGGCGGCTATATAATGGTCGGAAGCTTTAGCCCGTATTAACCGTCTCCTTTTCCTATCGTATCTCCGTGAATCCAACTTCTAGGCTGCGTTCGGAAACTTTACTCGGGTGCACACCGCGTCGTTCTATCTTTGTTATTTACTACAAATTGAACAAGAACAGCACGACGCTGGTGTGCACCCGAATGAAATTTCCGAACGCAGCCCTAGTTGGATGAAATTTTAGGCGGCGATTCGCTACACTGTAAAAAATTTATGTAAAATTTACAACTATTATAGTGGGTAATTTGAGACCCACTATAATAGGTGTAAATTTCCACACATTCTTAATTTGTGTAATTGTAATACAAAATTACTTTTTCCTTCCGTACTGTAATTTTGTAAAATTACAACTATTATAGTGGGTCTCAAAATTACCCACTATAATAGTTGTAATTTTACAGAATTTTTTTACAGTGTATCCTCTGCAAAAATAATTTATAGCTAAAGAGTTACTTATAGTTATTAGAGTTATAAAATATTTGCAGCGCAAATGGATTTAAGTTTAACTATCTTTTTCCTTAAGATTTAGGTTTCTTTAGGTGGAGCTATATCGTTACGTATATATGTATAATTCTTCTATAAGAATTTCTTTTTTACGTGAAAATTTTCTTTTCTAACTAATTATTACGAAATACATTAATTTATTGTAGTTGCAGGATGTTTAAAACGAATATATTTAACTGTCTTTTTTTTCTTGACATCTTATTAAAAAAAGGGCAAGAACAAAACAAAGGAAAAAAGATTTTTATTACTTTGTCTACGATACATTTTGGATATTTTCTATTATCGGTTGATCACACTAATTTAATATTGTAAGAAATTTAATGGGGATACTGGCTAAACCAAGGACACACTTAGGGATGGTGCTAAAATGGTCGCCTCAAACGGTGCGCAGCAAAATCTGATCCTTGCCGTCTACAATGCGGAAAATTATGGATCGCACGATCGAGATCTTTTGAGATTATATTTTTTTCCTTTTCCCTATTCTAGGAACGCGGAGAGCCACTGTGTGATTTGTATTCTCTTTCTCTCTCTAGCTAAAGGGGAGCGGCAAAGGAATGGACAGCACGTGCCCACCGCATGTTTCTAAAGCTCCCGTCTTCGAAATTTCTAGAGGAGAGTTCGATTTCCGCTTTTATGTCGATTCTGTGCGCCTGTGGGCATAAGATTAAATACCGTCGCTGCGTTATATTAATGTGCTTACTTCCGGATGTAATTTATTTTCCAGTTTTGCATTCACTAACATTCGTTTATTTTTTGTCGTTAATTTTCCGAGTTGACAGTACAAATTACCCTTGTTATACGTATCGATATGGCGAAATTTTCATCTGATGAGGACATTTTACCGATGTGCGGACTTAAACCGATTTAGAATATTATCATTACGACGAGAAAGAGAGATAAATACTGGCGTATCAAAATTGTGCGTTTTGCCGATATACCATGTATAATCACGTACCGGAACAAGCTCGTCGTTGTTAACGACCGGTTTTAAAACTACGAACATATCGCGGTGACTTGGACGAGTCAATGCTCGCCTCCGCACGACAGAACGATCGCATGATTGAAAAGCCGGTGCACGCTTTAACGACCACCCTTGCTGGCGCAACATTTTGCCGCCTCTTCGATACAAAAATGGCCCGAGCAATCGCGTAATGAAAGGTTATCGACGTTTTAACGATCTTCGGGCAGTTTTGAACGGAATTAAACGAACTTCGTTTAGTATTCTCTTAGGGAATACTTATATTTTTCCATTTATTATACGAGAAAAATTTTTCTATTGCCCGCCGTACCGATTTTTTTACGATAAATTGGAGAAATTTGGAGAAAGCAGGCAACGAAATAAGGAAATTGATATTTAACAATAAGATCGATGTAATTACAGACGCGTAATTATTTCCAACGCGAATGGGGGCTTTATCGAAAGATTGCCGACAGAGATCCGTTAATCCTATCTTTTCAAGTTATTTGTAAAGAAGTTTTACGGACGGCGCGCGGAGCCTCGTCGGCGCCTAACGTTTCTCGATTTTACTTGGCAATTTTTCACGCGTGTCAGCGGGAAATCGTCACGCCTCGGAGTTATTTTTTAACGTGACGTCGAAGCGGCCCCGCGCGCGCGGGAGCCCCCTCAGCCTCAGCCCCAACTCACATCAGCCCGGCCAGGCTCGGGGCGACGCCGCGCCGCGTCCGCGCGGACAATAATTCCGACGTCCGTTTGCGGCAGCGATTGCATTCTGCCACCGAGGCATCATTGTCGCCCGCGGAATACAATTAGCAGTAAATTAGCATACGCCATCGGGACCGATAATAAAATCCTGCATATTATAACGATTGCATCGGATCTCACAATGCCGTTGTCGACCACAAATTATTAATTTAATGGCCCAGCCGACCCGCTGCTCCCTCGGCGAGGGGGGGAATTACGACTCGGGAAGAGATGGCCGCTGGAAATTTTACGCTCGTTAGAAAAGAAGAAATTGTCTGGCACGACTGCGACTATCGCTTGGCATTGTTGGCGACACGCGTGTGCCGGTTCCCACTTTGTACGTTCTCGGATTCCCCATCAGCAGTTGGGTATATACCCGCTGCATCAGCATCCCTTCTTTTTTTTCTAGACCTCGAGCCACCGTATGCAATCCGAGATCTTCGTAGACATGTGACATATTTTTACATCGACTATGTAATAACCTCTAAATGACCTCTACAACTTTGTAGCAAAAATGTATCGATGATTCGCGCGCAATTAGATCGCGCGCGTTATTTGCGTCTGGAAAGGACGTCGCTCTTGAGAGACGCGTCTCGGCCGAAGCGTACCGAGCGAAATACCGCGCCGCGAAAGCGGAAGGGGGGGGGAGGGAGAGGGCAGAAAAAAAGAGCGAGATATTTCGGAGGTTACGCTTGGGGCCCGTGTCGCGCCATCAAACTTCGAAACGGGGGTTCGCCTCTTGACGTCTGGCGCGAGTTGCATTCGCTCGTAAAGGCGTCTCGTAACTCGAGGCGTTATAGACATCGTCGGGGGTATATAAACGTCTCATCCTATGTACTTACCGCCTATCCCTCCCCTCGCCCTTTCCCTTCAATCTCTTCTCTTTCTCTCGCTCGCACTTTCACGTCAACCCTCCCCCCGTATGCCTTATGTACGCCCGTGTGGTGCGCGCAGCATCCTCACCACCGCCTCCCCGTGGCATGGCACCTACGATGCCACGCCGCCTTTTCTCGTAATACATAATATGATACGCAGAATATATGTATAGTATATTGTATATATAGCGCACTACCACCGACATTCGAGCTATATCTTTGTAGTAACGCGGTCCTATATCGCTCGCGGGAAATTACTTTATAGTACTGTAGCTTGGCATTAAGAGGCAGGCCAGTTTCTTTTCTTCAAAGTTACGCTTTACGTCAAATATATCTTTTAACTGTATAAAATCTCGGGATCTCGCGTCAAGGTCAAAACGGGCCTTTTAGAGCTCGTATAGTCAAATCGATCATATATTTTCCCACAATGAGTCATGCATCGTATTTACGTAATATATAATTTTGCAATACATAACCGTCTAACGTCCGGACGTAACGGAGCGCGTTCGATGATTGGCGAAGAGCGGTAGACGTTGCCGATCGTGCCGAGGATGATGGCGACGGTGCTAAGCTCTCTCGTCGGTGTTGCATCGGTGTTCTTGCCGGTCGTAATACATTTTAGCCGCGGGTCGTTCGTCCGCCAACATTATATTCTGCTCTATTATTATGTACGACGATGAGGGCCGTTCACCATCCCCGACGTCGATATGAAATTCCGTGGGCAGCGATTGGACAGAGCCGAGGCTCACCCCGCGAGAAAAAAGGAGTAGCGAGACCATCGCAGACTGGAGGGAGGCAGAACGGCGGAGAAAAGGGTGGAGGAGGAGGAAGAGGAGGAGGATGGAAGATCATTTCGAATATATCGTCGAAGCCGTTCGAATCGTACGGCCCGAGGGCACGCGGCAGCTGAATGTTCGCCGCAGCCGGCATTAAGAATGTGAACGCGATTGGACGAATCCGCGATCGTTCCGAGCCAGCGTGGCGAACTCACTCTCCTCCGATTCTTCTCCCTTTTGCCTCCTTTCGCCGCGTATCTCTGCTTCAATTTTTTTCCAAGAAAACGACTTAATTGATGGAGTAGAGATAACAGCTTTCTCTTGACCCAATCACGCAAGCTTTTATCGAGTACAAAATAGGATGTATATATCGATCGGCTCCAACTATTCTTGCGAAGTCTAATTGATCGTCAGTAATATTGAGAAAGATATGACGCAAACTATGTTTACCCTTTGGAATTGCGCCATCCTTTGGCGCATCGATAGCGTGCAGGATTTAAGATCGGATTGGGCAAATCTAGTCTGATCCTTCGCGACGTCGTCCGTTCTTTGCGCTTCTTTCCGAGAAGCGAGACATTGAGCCGACAGGAACAAAAGTTGGCCCCGTAAAAGATCGACGTAATCGTTATAATTAGAGATCGTAAAGCGCCGAAGAGGGCCGCTCGCACGTTAGGAGGAAGGTGGAGGCGCCGGGTAACCGCGCAACCTCGGAGAACGAAACTTTGTTCGCGATCCGTGACTATAATCTCGATATAAGACTCCGGCCGTGCCAACGGGAGGTTTCGCCAACACGAGAGACCGGAGAACCGCCGCCGACTGCATTCGATCCTTCGAGGGATAAACGACGCTTAATAACTCGCAACGAATCGCGAAACTCTGCCGCGGCGGCGCGGCGCTTTACGTCGGAATTTCGCTGTGAACTAACGAAACGTTTATCTCATCCGAGGATGTTTAACGTCGGCTCGTCGATACCACGGCAATTTCTTGCTCTCGCGTTATTTATTCGCGGCAGCAGCGTTGTATGTATACTCGCGAATCTTTTATTCAGCGCTATAGTTGTTCGGTCGGGTATAGCGCAGGGGGTTCGGACACCTGTGCGGAGCGTAGACACATAACCGCAAGCGCTTAATGCACGCTCGCAGACAACGCACGAGGCCAGACGAATTTTATAGGTCGTTCGGGGTTTCGGCTTAATAGCCGAATTCCACGTGCGCGCTTAAACGCGCTATACGGCAAGATACGGCTACGTGTTACACGCGCGATTTTTCAACAGCATGCGTGTTTCGTTATTATATTGATCAGCGTTGGAAAATAACGCTTGCTCGTCCGTGATCGTTTCCACTGATTCGCAAATAATCTTTAACTCGAACGTCGCTCTCGCGAAGAAAGCTGCGGAAGAAAAAGCGAGGAGACATTTTCACCTGTCACTGATTGTGAGAGTACTCGTTCGACCTCGGTGTAGGTAATTGAGAATCGCGATGCGCGGTAACGTACAGAATTAACACTTGGTACGTACGTTTTGAGCAGCTTGTCGCGGGCAGCTGTCCCCTCTTTCATTTCGTTAGGCAGAGGGACACTTCTGGAAGGAAGAGCACGGCGACGTTGGCGGAAGGGTGGGAGGACCTGGTCTTCCGCTTGAAGCGAGGTCGATGTTTTTCGGTCACTATATATACAAAAGACTTGAGTCGGTTTTAAAACCGCAATTTGTCCGGCCGAGAGCCGACAATTAATATAATTACGCGTTCAATGAGAATTACCATGCGTCTACCACGGTTGCATACAGCTGCTGCACCATCACCGTTTCTCTGTGATCGTGATTTTTTGCGATCGCGGCTAGACCGTAAAACACTCTGGAGCCTGGTCGCTCCAGAGAAGCGAACGGCTCTTCGTCTTTTTACCGTCCTTTCTCTCTCTCTCTCTCTCTCTCTTTCCTTTCCACCCGTTTCCACCTCTCCCTCTCTCCCCCGCTCTTACCTTCTCCATCTCTCTTTCTTTCTGTAGCTTCGTAGCCCCTGCAATATTTTTACCTTCGTCTTGCGCCTTATCGCCCGCAACTATTACCTGCCACCGATGGAAAGATCGTTGCCGGTTATGTATTACCGAATTTATGAACCGTATAGATGTTCACGGGCGGATCTTTCTCTCCCGGGTCCGCGATCGTTACGTTGTATACTCGTATAAAGCTACATATCAGCTTAAGGGGTAAAGCTAACTCGATTAGTCGCATTATTGGTATCGGATAATATGCAACACAGGGGTTCTTACGCTACCGGGGCATATTAGTAACAGAATCCCTATAAGGCCGCCGCGTTTGATATTACCTGCACCCCGCCGCCGCGAGCGAGACCGTCATAAGAACGGTGTGCATTTTCTCGCGATCGACCGACTCGCAGCCGCCGACGCCCCCACCTCAAATGTATCGGTTATAAGCGGGACATAAATTACTCAGCCGGTAGAAAAATATCGAAGAGGCGAACGCGGGCTCGACCCAAGTCGTTCGCGGCTGTCGCTCCGATTGGCATACACATTTAGATTTCGACGTGTGTAACCTTCCACAATAAATCTATTGTTTGTGGCACCGTGTCATTCGCGTGCACGTATATACGAAAACTGAATTTCTTGATGATCGCATAGACGCGATAAAATTGGAATTTTTTATAAAAATGCTATATACAATGTAAAATCATCTCTAGCATTAAACCTACAATTGTGAAGATAAATAAATATTTATATCTTTACAATTGTAGGTTTAACGTTGAAGATGATTTTACGTTGTAGCATTTTTATAAAAATTTTAATTTTATCGCCACTATGTGATCATTGAGAAATTCAGTTTTATTTATAAATATCTATTTACTTATATTTTCTATTTACACGTAAATTAGGATTCGGCGTTGAAAGGACGCGCCGCGCCGATCTGTCAACGCTGCTCTGCTCTGGAATCGGAGCGACTAAACGCGGAGAGCGCGAAAAGGAGAGGAGAGGAGAAACGGGAAGAGAGACGGGTAGATAGTCCCGCGTCGCGGGACGCATGCTGCGTATCCGCGAGGTCGCGTGCTGACACCAACCACCTTCCCCATGCAGACCTTAAGTCTGTGGTGAGAAGCCCCGTGTTTACGGTATCCCGTTTCTTTCTCGTTTACGCTCGCGCCCTGTGCACCGATGCCATGACTGGCGCGGCGTGTGCGCGCGGAGTCGCGTCAGCGCCCGTTATGTGACCCCTTTTATTCGATCTTTCGTCGTTTAATCGACACACCGCGCGAGTAATTAATTTATTCGATTGCATCGAGACGATCGTTATCTGCCACGCTGTATTAATTTCGGATGTTTTGACAACTGTTTAATTATATGCGAGTCGTTTTACGTTTGCGAAACATGCATGCAGCATGGCTCACCGACGTACCCCGCACACCTCTTTTCATCTTAGTGCCATGTACATTTTCATCACTGACACGGGCTTACCTCTTTCTCACATATGTCGTAGCAGGCAGACGAGCACAGTTTACTACGTGTCGACTTATTTTATTATTACAAACACTCCTTACTCCGAAGCTCAGGTGATTACTCTTGCGCGTGGTTCTTTTTAACCAAATTTAAAAGATGCAAGTAATCGATCTCGAGGAGAAGAGAGCACGAAATGTTTTCGCACAGCATGACTGCAATGCGTGATAAGATTATATCGAAGGCAAAAGGAGAGAGACGCGTATCTGTAAGGGTAATCTAGAGAGGAATTAATTTGAATTAACCACTTGCAAAGTTTTTATTAAACAGTACGTTTTCGCAAATGCGACAAGTTTTAGTTGCCGTATCAGCACAAATTTGTGAAAATATATAACAGTCTTATCGCCGCCTGTCCTTAAAATTGATACTTTTGCAACGTGCTTGTATGCGTGAGCGGAATTGTAATATTGTCGTTAATTATATAGTATTGTCGTTAAAGCGGCAATAATATATAAACATATGGAAGTGGGTCGTAAGGTAATCTTTTATTACTGCTGCCATTATTATTAATGATTCTGTTTGTTGTCGTCGCAATTGCGATACGAATGGCGAGGCAAGCCGAACTTTATGTTACCCGATATTTTCAAGCGTTTGCACAGCCGCAGTTACAAAATTTCTACGTGTTTTATTGAGCAAAACAATTTGTCTGTAAATGATATACCTATAATGATACAATCATATTGGAATGCACCTCGCGGATTCGAAATGGATGTTACATTTATACATTTCGTAGTTTTTAAGACAGTCTTAACGTCTACAACAAACTGGTATGGATAAGTATACACACGCCGCGATATTCGCTCTGAGGCGTATTTGATATTCGATACGTGGCAAATCGCTTTCACGAGAGAGAGAGAGAGGAGCGGGAGATTGAGGAGGAGGGTGTAATATCAGGCCCTTTGTATAAAGTTATTCCACGAATTATATCGAGACATTGCGTGACTGCGAAAGTTCCCAAAAATTTCCGTAGGTAGTATAATAACGTATACCAGAATCTTCTTTTGATCTCTCGTGTACGGGTTGAGATGTGGTCGATAATTAGATTAATTAGCGTTTGTCGAATAAAGCCCTGTAATCTGTCCGAATTGCCCTCGGTATAGGAAAGAGAGTTTAATACAGGCAAAGGAAGCTTCGCGGAGCCATGGCGTGCCGCGGAGAGCGTAAAGAGAACAAAACGGATATTCGATATAAAAGTCGGCGGATTGATTCACGAGAGTGTCCTTGAAGTCGTTATAGCTTATATAGGTATAAGTCGCGTGTGTTTTTCGGTATTACCGATGCAATCGTTGCGGCAATGAAATCTTGCCTTCTCTCGCAGGAAACGCTGATTGCTTCGTAATTGAGGTAGCAATCATTTCTGCGTTAGAGTCATTTAGCAAATCAAGTTGAGAGATATGCAAGGAAACGTAAGCTTCAAACTTACGTATAGGCGCGTAAAAGAGTATAAAGAGTATAAGTATACGTATGTATTTTTCTGCAGCGTTAAGTCGTTCGTTTTGCGACAGAGTCGATCGGAAAGACAAGGCCAAGGTGCCATTGTTCGTCATTTTTCGTCACTCGTCTCGAAGACGAAGACGATCTCCTTCCAGCACATTGGCCAATGTACGCGCAGCAACGACGATTGTATTATCCCGATAGTTAATGCTATTTCGCGAGCCGAGTTTGACGAGTTTACGACGCGATTCTACGAGGATACAGAACGGACGATTCGTGACCGGCTCCCCCCGCCTTTCTCCCTCTCTCTCTCTCTCTCTCTCTCGCTTCATCTCTCTTTCTCTTTCTCTCTCTCCTCGCCTCCAGGAACGTTGATTTATGCCCGACGTTACCTTTGCCAATGGATTTACATCCCGATATTTATTATTCGCAATATTATCGCGCGCGCCTTTATTGCGTTAGTCGAAATGCCTTCACCTCGAAGACTTCGGCCGCGTCCAGCCTCTTTCCACCTCTTTCTTTCTGCTCCTTTCTTTTTCGCCCGACCCGATCCCTTCGCGGGCTGTCACGCTCGATGCGATCTCCTGGACCTTATATCAGTAGTCATCTTAAAGAGAATATTTATTGAACGCCAAAATCGAGAGAACGAAACGTACAAAGTTGGTAACGATAGGCATCTCCCTGTGAATCTTTTCTGTATCGATATTGAATTTACAAATCTAATTATATCGATTATATCGATGACGGTTTAAGAGTCGATGAGTTTCTTAAGACGTTCGATTGAGTGTCAAGGTGCAATGGTTGGTGCGAAAGGTGCGGAACCTTCTACTTGAAAGTGCGTTCATACTAAGGATCCTTCCGTATCCAGGATTCTCTTCCGCGAAGAGATTGGCGCGGCACGAGAACATTTCTCTGTCCAGTTATATATCATTAAATTAATGTTAAATGAATGGTTACGTGGGGGCGTGATTTCGGAAAGATCGTATCCTCGGTGTATTATATCCCAGCAGTAAATTTGGGGCGATTATTCATTCAAGAAGCCAGAAGAGCCACCGTGGGCTCCCGTTTTTTCGCCGAGACACGCGATCGTCCTTCGTCGTCTTTGTCGTTGACTCTCTCTTTCGTTTCTTTGGCGACCTTGGATCACGCCAAGTTTCCGAACTCGTGCCATCATGATCCAGTGTAGATATTTAATTATATCTAACGCATATATATGCTTTCTTCTTGAAAACTATTTTATATATCGAAAACTATATATATAAAATTATAATAAAAGTCATTTTTATTATATGATTACATGCTCAAAGAGAACGAGAAAGAGGGGACACAATTAAATCGATTGCAAATATATAAAGAATCTGATTTTTCACTGCACGCAAAGTTCTCTCTCTCTCTCTCTCTCTCTCTCTCTCTCTCTCTCTCTCTCTCTCTTTCGCTCTCGCTCTCGCTCTCGCTCTCGCTCTCTCTCGCTCGCTCTCTCTTTCCTTCTCTTGCTGAAAAACCCCCAAAGGGCTTTTAAAAATATTTTATCCGCAGTAAAAACTGAAAATAGTGTATTGCAATATTCCGCGTACATTTTACGATGTTTAGTTATTATATTCGCGGCATCATGGTCTTTGTGCAACATCGGTTATTTGCGATAGCACATGTGAAGCTCGCGGTTACCGTGCGGCACACATCCTACCACAAAATTGCATCTTCTTTTCTTGCTTTTAACTTTATTATTGCCAAAATCGAAAACTACCATCTGCCGAAGAAATCGATCGCGAACCGTTGTTGCATAGAAGGATACCGCTCGCGTTTCCGGACGTGCTGAGAGGGCAACCGCAAGGGCTACCGGTTAGGACACGATACATTGTTGCAACGAATCGATATCGCAGTCGAACGCAACAGCTTACGCTCAATTGAGTTATTCACTTTCAATGCAGCGCGAAAGAGTCATATTTTAGTTCTATACAAGTTGATATACATAGAAATTGAACTCAATTTCTTCAAAATAATATTGTCGCGAACAAACTTATACATGCACTATTATATATATACAATTGTTTAACTCGATTTTTAAATACTAATTTGTTTTTATGCACGTATATTGAAACGCTTTGTACAAAACATAATATTATGACGAAGAATTTTCCAGCTAGTTTCTATTTTATGATGCAACACCCAGTCACGAATCTTAAAATGCGTGATTTTAAAAGTACACTTTAGATTTAAGTAGAAAAGTATCATATCTTAAAAAATGAGTCAAACTTTCAAACTAAAAGTTGATGGTAATTGGAAGTATTTCCGATCGGAAGTAGCTAAGCATTCCTTTTGTAATGTATTGTGATAAGATAATTAGGTTATTTTGTTGCATCATATAGCTACATAATTTTTTGTTGCCAAAATTACTGCTACATAAATTTTTGTTGTTTTTACTTGACTTAATCAATCTTTCATTTTTCTGTCATTTTTTCATTTATTTTTTGCATTTATCACACCTGTTTTGCCAGATAAGAAGCGTTTGAAATATTGTAAAGATTTGATAACAGACTCAAAAATTCAGTCTGATGTCTTCTGATGGTATTCTTTTAGAATGTTTGTCGTAGCATTCGTCTTTCAGAAATACAACGATCGATCTTGTTTTCCATTATTCGTAGCAATGATAAATACTTAGATTTCGGCTTTGGTACGGTCACTAAGAGGGTATTATCTTGTCAAGTTTTTGTCATCTTTATTGCTGAACCCATTTAAAGTATCTCACTATCTCACTAATATTTTAGAAAAATGACTGTAAATGATATTCATTTTGTAGATTATAAATTCTTTGATATTTGAAAGATTTTCTGAAAGATATGAAAAGAATTTTAAGAATCAGGCAGGCTGATTTTGATGCGGACGACCGGGCCTTTTATAGGCTATAGCGGACTATGGTTCGAAATGGGCGTTTTCGCGGAAAGGAAATCTGGGATTTCAAGACAAGAGGGAGATAAGAAGGGGAAAAACTGCGAGAGGGTCGATCATGTGGTCAACAGATGCTAGAGTTCTTATTTAAAATTGACAATAGAGTTGTCGGAATTGTTTTAGTTATTTAAAATATCTGAAGGAATCTGGAGTTATTTTTTCGCTGTCTTTAACATTTTGAAATTTTTTATATTTTGTCTATTCTTCCAATTTTATCTATTCTTCAATTTTATTTATTCTTTAAATATTACCTACTAGGCATAACATTGTGCGTGTTTATTTAACCTTAAAGATATCATATACAATATAAGAAGAAAATACAACTTATTAATAAAAAGTGCAGCAGCTTATATGTGAAAATTTAAAACATTTATTTTACTTTTTCCTCATTTGAAGATTAGAGTTCTGGGCCTATATCTAATGTTATGATATAAGATTCTAAAGGATAAAATTGAAGAAAATCTTGAAAAAACGTTCCAGAAACTTGACATTGCAAAATCCGACATTTTACATACCTACATTTTATTTTAATATATAATATTATAAAATAAATTACAACTTACGTGTATTTTTACGGAAGTCTTTTTATATAGGCACTTTCTTAAGCCTTGCGTTCACGATACTAGAAATCGCTCTGAGATCTTGAACGGAGAAAGAATTAACCAATCACATTGGTCAATTGCCGAATTGTTTAAATGTGATTGGTCAATTTTTTCTCTGTTCGAGATCTCGGAGCGATTTCTAGTATCGTGGACACAAGGCTTTATCTTTATACAATAGAGGAACCGTTTTATACCTTCTCTTAACTAAGGACTGTTAAATGAGTTATCCAATGAGCAGTCAAAATATGCAACCTTTGCAATGACAACCGCTCGAAGTAACGCACAATGCGCATCGAGATAACCAATCAACATCGTAAAAAAGCGGTAACAATTAAATTTCTTAAAGAAGGCACGTAAGAGATTTAATTGTTTTAAAAGGTTTTAATTCTTTAAGAAGGATTGTTCAATAGGTCAAAGATTATGTTTATTATATTTTATTTCACTTAGTGTTATTATATGTAATCAGGAATTGATATCCATATATATCAGGGTTCAAGATATATGTAAAAGATAGAACGAAAGATAAAACATATAATGTTTTAGCTCTTAGTAGATTACATTCTTAAAAAATGCATTCTTACTCTATCTTGTTGTTTCGTTCTTTGTTTATCCTACCTGATGTCTATGGATATCGCATAAAATATTATATCAGTCTCCAATCGTGATTTACGATAAACTACTTTTTGGTATCGATGAAAAAATGATATTATAGATCAACATGACTCGGCTCTTTGCATTTTGTCGAGGAGGTCTGTGCCGAGAAGGACGTCGAGACAATTTGGTCCTTTGATTCCCATCAGGTAGTAAAATAACAAAAGGTTTTCGGGAAATTCTACATTTTAATGGTTCTTGGGAAGAGGTGCCTGAAAAAGACCCTGGTTAATCGATCGATTTCGCGAACGGTGGTCGACAAAAAAATGTTTTCCATTCTAAGTTCAAAATTATCGAAATTTAAGAATCAGACAAATATTAAAGAAGATACGTTCGACTATGAAAAGCTGAAACACGCTGCGTGGAATATGATAAATTTCTATTCGCGCAAAATATTATCTATTTATGAACTTTGTATGGGTTTACGATAAAAGCTTAGCGTCAAAATTTTAAGCAGAGCGGATTTTCTATGTCGCGAGCAATCCCGGCTGGATGAGTTAATGGGTCATAAAATCGCGCTGTAGCCTCCCGCTTTTCTCCCGCTTGTCCGCTTCCTACACCCGTAAGCGCGTGTAACCCCCTTCGTGCACGTGGTGCTTGCACGCTCCGGAGTCCGAAGCCTCTCTCGTTTCTTCCCCCTGAATTGACGCGGCACGCGGCTTAATTGTTGCCCGCCGGTAAGAACAAACGTTTCGATGCACCGACTACTTTTCCTCAAGTTCTTCCTCATGGCGAAATGACGTTCGGATGCCTCGAGATTCTTGGCAATGAAATTTGCTTTAAGAAAACTTAGAATTATAATGTCGAGACTAAAACACGCTCGGGTAATATGGAACAGTCGCGCAAAAAACGATAAGAATGCACCTGAAACCGACCGACTGCCGTTTCATTCATCGTGTGCGGTGTGCACAGAGATTTGTATCTCTACCTTTGTGTCTGGTACCAACACCTGAAGACCACTTGAAAACGATTAGTTATATTAATCATAATTTAGATAATTTATAATTTGGATTATTTTCACGACTATTAATAATTCTTATATATATGAATGCTCTTGTATATTTTATTAAAAAGATTAGAAAGAAAAAAATATTGAAAAATAAAAGATCTACTAAAAGAATTCGTATTAGGTGAAAGGAAATGCAAACAATTTGGAACATCCTGTATAATAGAAGTCGCAATCGCTCCGCCAGGCTCCATCAATGTGCGAGTCGTCTCTTCTCTCTTTGGATTCCTTTAAATTATTTTCTCAGCTTGAGCCTTCGAAGGTTGCTGTTTTGGACATCGGACACCGTACCGACACAGGGAGTCGGAGGAGGAGAGAGAAAGACACAAGTCGATCTTACGACGCTCGTCGGGAAATCGGGATCGAGAGATGGCGATACAGAAATACCGAATAGTTGTCTAAAAGTGTGTGACGGACGGACAGCTGGCCGTCATTAAAACCCCATTAGCAAGGAGCTCTCCCCTCCGGAGCGTGCGAGTCAGCCTCCGAGTTCTAACAATATCTTCCACGACGCTTTGCCACCACCCACGCTATTAATATTGCTCTATAGCTCCCTTCATGGCCCACTCGCATCCCACCCCGCCTATCCACTCTCCCTCTCCCCCCTCTCTCTCTCTCTCTCTCTCTCTCTCTCTCTGTCTCATCCGCTTCTCGCCGTCGCGCGCGGATGCCGGATTCCGCTCTTCAATTTAGACGATCCGTCACTGTCGTACGTTCGTTTGACTGTTCCGATGAATATCGGCTTGTGAAATCAGAAGCGCTACCCCCTTCGTACTCCCGGGGGCGGGGGTGATTGCGTAATTTGTCATAGTTTTATTTCGGCTTCGGCACAGAAATAAATTCATCGCGCGATCGCGCGCGGTGTTGATGCCCGCGAAATTGGAACGTCTTCCATCTAAGATGACCCTGTTCGATCAATCTGTCTTTTTCAAAGACTCCGCCCGAGAGAAGAACGAGAAAAGCAAAGTTTGTAGGAAGTCGGGAATGTGGGTCAAGTTCGAAATAACTATGCGCTGAAGTATGTGGTTTGTCAGCGGCGCGGTCGTCTCGCCTGCCCTCAGGTAGATCTGTCGCGCAAAGACGCGAGATTACGGTCGCGATTATGCATTTCAACGCGACTGAATCATAATTGTATATCTATTTAGCGTCACATAATTGTGAATAATTGATCTGACTTTTGTTTCGATATTAACAAATTTGTAGCAATTTCAAAATTTTAGCAAGGCATTTGATTGTACGACTCGATATATTAAATCGTTACGTATTGTTATAAACACGCTACGCGACGCTTTAAGACCGTAAATATCGAGAAAGTGCCTTTCTCGCTCGCGATCTTCGCTCCAAGACCGAAATAAACATTCATTTCTTTCCCTCTATTCCTCTGCCGCTTTTTCTTTCGCGTCTTTCCGTTCCGTCCGTGACCGCGCATATACGTTGGAGAAGATAGACCATGGGAGGGAGGAACGATGACGAAAGAAGGAAGAACACAAACGATAGAGAGAAGAGTACGCGCGCGCGCGCACGTCTTGCCTACGGTCTTTGTAGCCGGCAGATCAAACTCGGCGGGTCATTAATTAAATCTGGCGGAGCCAGCCATCGTCCGTCCGTCTTTCCACCGCGTCTCCGATTTACTTTACACGAAATACGCCACGGTTATAAATATGGGTGCTCACCATGGAGACCCTTTTCCTCGAACTTGATCGCGCGGACCGCCCTCGAAGCGACAGTCACGCGCGTAGCAGATCTCTGACATTTCTTTTCTTTTTTTTTTTTTAAGATATTGTTATTCAATTTTATTTGAAAGAAAAAGTGGCTAAAGAAACGG
Source organism: Temnothorax curvispinosus (assembly GCF_003070985.1). Classification (NCBI taxonomy): domain Eukaryota; kingdom Metazoa; phylum Arthropoda; class Insecta; order Hymenoptera; family Formicidae; genus Temnothorax; species Temnothorax curvispinosus. Next base: position 119,770 of record NW_020217388.1, on the reverse strand, counting down.
CGCATTGAACGTTTCATTGCCGACGATACTCGCGCGAATCTTAGCGTTTCTTTTGGACATGTCTCCCACGAGGCGAATCTTCTCGAAGGTTGCGTAAGAACGAATCGATAAAAATAATTTGCGCTTGTGCGGTGAAAGATATACTCGTGATTCCGGCGTGTGCGATCTCGAATCTGGCAAACACATGGAAGCGAGAAGGCGTCGGTATGGCCGACCCTCGTCTACCAAATGTCCCAAATTCGACGACCTTTTCCTTTATAATACCTCTACCTAAGTGGAATTAAAGGAGCAAACGTGACCCGCATATTTTCCGGTATATTTTCGCGAGTGAACGAGCAAATCGATAGACAGTCAAGTCGGCATGCTGAAAATCGTGAAATGCCCGTTTTTTATCTTGTTTCAGAAATTATAATACCTGAAATTATAATAACGTGAGTGAGTGAGAATACATGCGAAAGGGAAAAACTGTCGGGGCCTCTCTCGGTCGATGCCGCGCTTCCCCGCGTAGCGCGTTCCGCAGGACGTTTCACCTAAATAGACAGCTCTGATCGATGTGCTTTCTCAGCGATATTGATAAATAAAAGCGATTACAGCGATGACGATTCCGATGGTCAATGAATTTATATACCTGACAGAAGTCCTGGAGGAGCCGATAAATCAGCACTCTTCCGTTCACCCGGGCATCGGGTGGACACCGGGGGTAATCTCTCAATCTAAATCGATCGATCTGCCAAAACGGCTCCGTTTCCGAGCTGTTTATCATCGGGCGCTTATGAATTTATTTTATGGACCGTAGAGTTACACGCGTATTCCTCGCGTGCGCGCGCGCGCGCGCGCATACGAGAAAAAGATCGACCGATGAAGCCGTGATCCCTGCGTGGGAGCACCGCGGGAGGGCCCGCGGGAACTCGTGTAGGTACTCGTACTTTCATTCTTATTGGGTATCGATAAACGCCGGGGCCATTCGTTAAATCGTTACTCTTCTCGCAACGTATCCGCTTCTATCTATTACGGATCGATCCGCGTGATCCTTCGATGGGCGCCACGAGCCCGATGAATCTTGATTGCGACGCGCCGTAATATCGTGCGTTTTTTTCCTTCTTATCGAAGTCCAGTATAAGAATTCGTGATTTTTTTATCAATCATCCGTCTGCAACGTGCACGAACTGTCGGAGCGATAGACAGTTGGATACCCAGGTAACACAATGTCCATAATCGGGGACACAAGACGTCTTAAAGATGTCTTTACACTGTTAAATTCGTAGTGTCAAATTATACTCAATTTGAGTCATTTTTAACCATTCCTATAAGTATGTCATCACTGCTTCTACTCAATATGTCGTTAATTTAACTAAACTAATGGAGAATAATACTGTTTTGTGTTAAAATAATAAATTTTGACACACATAGTAGTTAAAAATAACAAAATGTTGTTTAATTCGAGGTATTGGTTTAAATTCCATCCTTTAATATTTAACAGCTAGTGTATAAAGACGTTTTGTAATATGACATATCTTGAAGACGTCTTATGTTTCGATTTTTGACATTGTGTTATCTGGGTAATATGCATGTTTGACAGAAAAATAAAACTAGATTTTTATAATTTATAAACTGATGAAATGGAAAATAAATGTAACCGAGTAAGCGAGAACATTGAAATACAATTCGAGGTATAATTTCGCGCATATAAATCGGCCTCCGCCGATTGTGTGTTCTGCGAAGCAACGCGCATACATTTTCACGAGCTTTTCATTCGACCACTATCATGATAAGCCTCGATATACATGTTTTTTTTTCTAGCTCTCCGCAGTAGCGCTATATTACTTGGCTTCTCACTTTTCTAGCGCGCAATTAATCACCGCGGCGGCGGCATCGCGCCATTTCGAATTCTCGGTAGTCTTCGTTTCGAATTCATTGCGTGCTCTATATCGCGCATACGCTTTATCGGTTACGGGGCGCGGGAATCGCGCTCGCCCGCGCGTGTTCGTGGAATATGGTAAACTCGAGCGACTCGAGCTAGAAACGCGCTACAATATGTAAAGCAATTATTTCGCAGTCATTTCCTTCGATATCGTATCGATATACGCTTGCGAGTCATACCTCCCTCCTCGGCGTTACCGCGAGGAAATGAGTTCGATAACGTTTCTGATAACGCATCCTATTTCACGCGTTCGCACATTACGCGGCATATTTCGCTGCACGTGTCAGCGAAAATTATCTGCGTTACACGTTACGCGGATATTCCTATTCTTTCCCATTGAATATTGCGGTACTCGACAATAAAGATCTCGCGAGCGCTGCACTGAATGCTAAAAAAACTGCGCAAAAAAAAATTAAAAGGTTAGCTATCGCGATGAAAAATGTGATCCGTGATATCTCGTATCATACGTTCTAGCGCTTATCTCGCTTTATTTTCCTCGCTGTTATTTTATTACGATTTTTCGACACTTATATATACTTCGCTTCGCTTTTCAACTTTATCCTTACGCTATGCATGTTTATAGCGCTGCATTCGCGATTCCCATCAAGAGTCACCCGTTTATCTATCCATTGATTTGCATACCTGTTTTTTTTTCGCCGTGCTATTTATTTTGAGTAATATCTAATGGTATCGCATAGTAAAGTCGCGAAATATGCACATACATAAAAACGTTTTACACATTTATCGCGCGTTATTTTCAAAGATAATTTATAATTCCGATGCCTGATGCGGCGCTCGCCGATTCTGTCCGTCGTTATTTCTCATTGGTTTCATGTGTTTTCGAAAAGTTTTATCTTTTCTCTACCATATACGTCCGATTAGAAAAAATCCGTGATATATTTTTCGTCTGAGGAGAATACCCTTACGATATACATTTGTAACGAGCTAACGCTCTTTTTTTATTTCGCGCGGTCATATCTAATCGCTATATATTTTAAACACCTGTGTAAAACGCCGTCCATAAAACTTAGACCAAATATTTCGACTGGACAGTCTCGACAACGAGTCCGTACTTTCGCACGATAATATCAGCTGCGCGGAGAATTATTCTCAAATTATTGCGAAATTTTACGCGTTTAATATAATTCAGTCTTTTGTGACGCAAAATATCTTTAGTCTTGCAATTACGATAACCGTAATTGCAGCGTTTGTAAAAAAACGGGCTGTACTAGATTTATTGCGAGAACATCACGCGGTCCATAAATTGCAAAAAAAATGAAATAATACTTGTGTCCCCTTTGTGCATAAAGTTTCACGTTAATCATCAATTGTCGGGAATAGAAATGTTAGAATTGTGTAAAGAGTTTCATTTATATAATACTTAACAGCACACTTGAGAACAAATGATTACACATAATTATTTTCATATGTTTATTTATTAGGTAGGTATACCACAAATTCCACAAATATGCTATAACAATCACGCGCATCGCATATTTTGTATATAACTATTTAAATATAAAATGAAAAAGTGTCAAAATTATAAAAGTTATAAAAGTCACAAAAATTAACAAATTAAAATCTACGGACAATTTTGATATTCGCAAATACGTTCAAATCTTGCAGGTTATAGTTGCGTTATCTTTTACACATTGACGAGAATTATTTTTCGAATTTTTCCACATTGCATTGTGCATGTCCGATAACATATTGTTCTTTTCTATAGGCGAACTCTATTCCACGAAGTTGTAAAATACTAACGCGACAATTTAGCCACGTAATAACTTCCAAGAGATCTAGCTGGTCTCTCTCTCTCTCTCTCTCTCTCTCTCTCTCTCTCTCTCTCTCTCTCTCTCTCTCTCTCTCTCTCTCTCTCTCTCTCTCTCTCTCTCTCTCTCTCTCTCTTTCTCTTTCGAGTAATGCATACTGTAATGTTCATTTCGCAGTGTTCAATATGCATAGCGTATTGTATTTGATAAAAGCCGCGCGACGTCAGACGGCTAGATTAGAATTATAAATAGAAATATTCGGAATACAGACAAGTAATATCGTAACTTTTCTAACTGCATAAAATTTAGATAAACTAAACAACTAACAAACCGAACTGTATATTGATGTAAAATTATATTCTAGTATATTTTCTACATATTGTATTTTTCTTCTTAAATCATAACAACTGAAAAAAAATTTACCCCGACGCATTTCGACTAATGCAACTATGTAACTGATATAAATAACTCGTACGAACTTTGCTAATATTGATGATCAATACTGGCAGATATTCACCTAACGGGAGTCCAATTAAACGCGATGTCCTGCATTAATTAGAATATTTAGAGCCACGGCGTGTAGAGTGCCTGGAGCATTTAGGCGATGATTTACAGGCCATGCCGAGGTACAAGTACATGCGCGGGCACGCATGCACGTATACGCATTCAAGCACCCCTCACCCACGAGTCTTTGTTGGAGAGTGCGAGCGTTTTCGAAGCGTGGAAACTATAAAGTATAAACAATAAAACAATCGGATATGGTGACGGTATGGCGATAAATCACGGTGGACACAGTTATCTGCAGTGGCTGCGAAGGGTAACGCGCCGTGGCTTAGCCTTCGATAAATTTAGCTATTGTCGTGTCTAGGATATATTAAATCTCGTTAAAATGTCTTTATGAAACCGCAACGCTGCGCTACGGATTACGAAGAGAGAAAGAGAGAGAGGGGGGGGGAAGGAGATTACGACAATGTAACACAGTATGAATGTTTTAATATAGAACGCTATGTGATTTATAATGTCTATCAGTATAACAGTAATATTTTTCTCAATGCCTTTCAATTATTTGTTCGTTAAAGGTTCTTCTTTAGATAGCGTAAAAGTATATATGCGACTATCAAACAGAGAAAATGCCATGACAGACGATGCAATTATGTGCGGATATTGACACTTGTAAATATTCTCGTTGAAACGTAAATGTAATTTTTTTTCTTTCTATTGATTATTTTCTATGTTGATTTATCCCGCTCATCATCTCCAATTGCTATAAAAAAATGATGAGAATAAAAACAGGTCATTGTGATTTTTTTTGCAAAGGTAAATATATATAGGAAGTAGGAAATTCCTAGGTAAATAAGTATTCACACAAAATTTCAACATATAATAAATATTAGCATATTAACGGTAAAGTTAGACCTCAGTTAGTAACAGTTACAAGGTGGAAAATGTTCGCTATATATGAACCTTCAAACGGTTCTAAGCTGATTAATAATATAATTGAACGTCCGTTTCGTGATATTCGTTGCTTCGACGGATGCAACCGGCGCCGCGGCGTATTTCTTCCGTCACTTTCCATACGAGATTCAGACACCTACGTGCGAATACTCGGTTCAGACTAGAACAATGGCACCCTCGAACGCGGCTCTACCGTGATTATTGTAATGACGGTACCGTTCGCAAATACTTGAATGATATAATTCGTAACCTCACGCCATGGTGAGAATAACGATACCACATATATGGTTGTGTGTATATATATATATATATATATATATATATATATATATATATTGTATATACATATATATAACCACCGTAATTTATTTTCGCGCCTTTTTCCCAACGCGCCGGTTTCAACAATATTTTTCGCATAAATACTTGCGTCCGGAACACACAACGACTTTCACGATTTGTTATCGGAACAAGTCTTCAAACATTAACACATATGTATGTACTATTCGATAATCGATCACATTGAATTCTGGTAAAGATATATCTTTTATTATACATGTTTACATTGTTAAATTCGTAGTATTAAATTATATTCAATTTCAGTAATTTTTAATAATTCCTGTAGGTCGCCACTGCTCTTACTCAATATGTCGTTAATTCGACTAAATCAATGGAGTTAAAAAATAATACTCTTTTTTATGTTAAAATAATTAAACTAACAAAATATAAAATATTGTTTAAAATAAATATAAAATACTGTTAATATAAAATATTGTTTAACTCAAGGTACTGGTTTAAATTTTATCTTTTAATATTTAACAGTGTATCTTAATGCTTTATCGTTTGCAATTATAATTATAGATACAATTTAATTCTGAAATTTTTTATTCGAATAAAGATATAAAACAGATTTACCCGAAAGATGTAGAATAAAAATATAGGCAAGTATTATAACAGGTTGACGGACTAGATCGAAATCTCAGAAACGAACTTGTTTCATATTTGATTAGGATTCTATTTTTTGCCGCTCATTCATTCCTGACCACCACCGTAGAGGGTCAATATTATCACACGTGCTGAGAATGCCGACAGAGAGGCCGTTTGTCACTCCTCGCCCATCGGATGTCTTGTCCTTCGATCGTAGTCCCATTTAAGATTGGGCCCCGACATCGGTACATTTACCGTTGAATCCACTTGCACATCCCCGATAGGCATATATTTACTCGAGTCCGCCCTTTCCAGGTAAAAGCTCGGGCTTCTTCACCATTTGAATATACTTGAAGCTTCGATGAATCTATTTGCATCTTCTTTTAGATAAAAGGGACACTCCCTAAAATAATGAATAGTGACGTCTCCCTCCTTTCGAATGTCACTCCTTTAATTCTTATTTGTACAACGTTCTATTATGGATAATATATATAAAATAGTTTACATATACATGTATATACACACGTCTATAAAATCTGCAAAATTTTTGCAGATTACCTATATAGATTTTAATATTAATGATTAGTTTTTAATTTTTGTTTTCTTGTCTAATTGTAAGTCATATACATATATTCCGTGATCTTATCTTAGGAAACAAAAATTAATGTACATAGAAAATAAGTACCTATATACGCGAGTCGACGCTCGCCGTGTCCGAGAGTCGCGCGCAGGACATTTATCGAGAGGTTGAGTTAATTTCAAGCGTGGAAAAAATATGGAGCGTCCATCTCTTTTTTTTTACGACGGCCGTTTCCGTTCCCGGTAATGTGACTTGTACATTTTTATGCCAGCTCCGGTGCAATGGGCACAGCCGTAAAACACTTATGACACCCGTAGCATAATAATGTTACTTGATAGCGGCTATCTCTCGGTGTATATAACTCATCGCATTCGCCATTTTCCTAATTAATGTTTAATGCCTCGCTATCTGCCCTCCTTGTTCACGATTAAACTTGCACGGTTGATATCACCGGTTGTTATCAACCGATTCCACTACTATTTATTCCGACTCCTGATTCGATCGATTATTTTTCGTGCGATTGTAAATTTACGCGACCATGAGACGAAAAGGAAGGCGAAGAAAAAATTTGCGCATCGTATAAAAATTACTAACATATAAAAATATTAGGAACGAACACTTATCAATCAATTTTATGATAATTTATCGTGTTTTTTCGCATATGCATTGCATTCACCTGATTACGTATAGACACACACGTCTAATATGAAGCGGAATTTTACTTCGAGTAGAATTATAATTTTCTTGTTTTTTTTTTTTTTTATGATTTCAGTATCAAGAAGATAATGATGAATCGGATATAGATGATGAGGCACAAGAGGAAGAAGAGTTACTTTCGCCGCCACTTCAAGTCAACCCACAAGCCCTGGACGCAGCTGGTGCGTCTTCATTAGCACATTTGAACAATTTCATGCATCATCCATTACTAGCGAAGTTTAGATTGGAGGTTAGTGACAGAAGCCTTTTCGTTCTCTTTTTTGCTTCTTTTACATGTTTAATCTTTCGCTACTTGCTTTACATTTCGTTGAATGCATAAGCTGTTTATCGCCAAAACGGCACGAAAACATCCGCAGATCTCGAAAAATAGTCTTATTGTCAAGAATTCTCTATCGTTCGCCCTGTTGAGTTTCCGTGAAGATAAGCAGCCGCATAATTCGTCATAAAACTTGCTCGGCAGGCTCGAGCGTTCGTTGACCTACAAAAGTGCCAAGGTAGAATGACACGAATCGTGGAAAATCGTGAGACAGTCGTAACAGCGGACGTTGACAGTCATAAATGAGTTACCATCGTGACAATAGATTCTTTTTTTTTTTACGCAACAGCCTAAACCGGATGACAGATCTGGCCGAACGCAAATCTCTCTACGATCAATGGTCCGATAAGAGATTGTGCTCTCTCGTGTACAATAGTATTTGTTCGCGGCGTGAAAATGAAGAGAATCTCTTGCGAAGTTAGAAAGTTTCAGCAGAAATAATTGACGCTTTATATTATACTTCTGTATTGTATAAATAATTAAGGTTGTGACACCTGCAAACGTATTTCTTAGTAAAATTCGTAATCGGTTACAACTTTTGAAAACAATGGAATAAATCTTTATACAGTTTTCGTATTAATGAGCAAGGAATGCTCTGATGTCAATTAATTATTCGATAAGAATTACTTTTATCGCTCGATGTTTGCTCGATTGTAAATAACTAATTCGGTATTTTTTAACGGTCTTTTTATAGCGTAACGACGCAGAAATGCTGCAAGGTAGAAACAATTTGGAAGTTCTACAGGCCGCGATGAGCAGTAACTTCGGCCTGTTTCCATACATGTCGCAGCCGCCACCGCCGTCATCGCATATACCGCCACAGCCGTTGCAAAACAACCATCTGCAAGTCGCGGGAAATCTCGGGATTCAAGGAGTTGAGAATCAAGCATTGGGTTGCTCTGCCTCTTCTTCCAGAGTCCCGATTTCTACCACGCCGGCCAACGAATCTTCGCCACCTCGCTGCAGGAATAACGGCGAATCTTCGCAAGGAAGCTCGAGGAATAACGGAGAATCGTTGCAAGGAAGCTCGAGGAATAACGGAGAAGCTCGTGAGGGTGAAGCTCGCGCTGCGTCGGTGAACAGTCAGCATCCATCCGGAGCCAACTGGAGCTTCGAAGAACAATTCAGACAGGTGCGTCAGGCAAATACCTAGCAAGTACGTACGCCTTCCTCAGCTTGTCGGCAATGATCGTGCGATATCGCCGCGTTTTTGGGCGACTAACATGTTTAACGTGCCGTTTCGATTGTCTCTTTCCAATTATTTTTCTCTCTCTCTTTTACCTCTCAATTTAATCACACTTGCACTTTATGTAACTAATATAGCGTATCAATCTCTCAAAATTATATATTACGTGCAATTGTGAAGGGGAAAAATTTGTACGCCTAACACTTTCTCGCTTGATGCTTTTGGTGGAACGCTAAAAGGTTATTATGCTTTAAATTCCAAAGCTTATCAACATGTCTGATTATTTCTCCAAGTTGGACGGTCTATAAATACGTTTAGAAATGAGTTTGGCAAAATAGGCAGAATAGCGATTCGAATTAATAATTGAACGATATTCGAGAGTAGCATCGGCAGCGTAATAGGGGTGCGTTCCACTTATCGCTCGCAACGCTCGTGGAATCATTTCATCCTTGTTGTTTGTCAAATGTTAAACAAGGACGAAATGATGCTCGCGAGCGTTGTGAGCGATAAGTGGAACCCAGTCTATAGGTATGCTGCGCCGCGGTATGGCGCGCGATCGCGCGAACCCGGGCCGAGTGTCGTGGGCGTGAACAACTCGCGCGGTCACCTTTTGTGGGACACTGGTTAGTGCCGCGAGGGACGTGTAATTACGGCGGAACTCTCCCCCTGCGAAAGCGCGAGGCGAGGAGAGACGGTGAACCGGGTGGAAAGAGAGGCGCTTTAATTAATGCAACGATGGAAGCTAATTATTATTTTTACACGGCCGGGAGATAATTACCAGCCGACCGTCCCCGAACGAACGGCGAGTTCGTTGACGGTGGTTCCGCGGCAAGAACGAAAGACGCGATCGGCTCGACACACTGCGAGAAAGGAAGGAAGGAAGGAATATTCGGACCTGGAGTAACGCGCTATTCATAAGACACGTAGAAAGGAGGCTGCGCGCGCGAGCCGGTCAGGGGGATGGGGACCAAGTTATAGAATTAGCTGGACTCGCATCGCAGCCTTGTTAACGCTTTTTGCGGTGACTCCGTCGTGCACTCCGCTCGCGCGGATGCATTTTTGCCATATGGGGTATATGAAATGGCGCGGCGCGGCGATCCGGCCGGGTCGGTCCGGCCGCCCCGCTCGCCCGCGGTTTTCGGTTTTTGCCCCAAGAGGGTGTGGTATTGGATTACCATTTAAATTGTTGTTTCGCGCGCGCGAGCCCGCAAAACGCCGATATCCTTTCATAGTCCGCGTGACAAATCTGCTGAGGATTCGCGTCGCAACTTTTAAAACTAACCATACCGATATACAATTCAGCTACAAAATATAAGTCCGAGAAATCTATGAAATTCTATGAATTTTTTTCGAAAAACTATTAAGAATGGCTTTCGCGTAATTTTAAGCGAAAAGTTCTTTTATTTAACAGAGTATCGGCCTAATAGCGTATCATCGATTAAAGCATACAACAAGCGGACGAATGCGGATAAACGGCGCGCGAAAGACGAGCGCGGGTAACGAGAAACAACGTGCGCGGGGGAATGGAAATAGAAGTCTCCACCTACTTGGCGAACGGCGCCCGCATCTTAGGGATCGCATCCATCATTCCGGCGAGGGCGTACAAGCTGCTCTTTAATCTTTCTTCTTCGGCGTGATGGTGGTTTCGTCTGTTTTACTCTTCCTTCTATTTTTTTTCCGAGGTGTCGGTAATCGTTCGCGTACCGCGGCTCTCGCGTTTTTTCTTTTTTTTCGCGAATTTCTTGAAGCTCTCGCCGCGCTCTGTTCCGAGCCTCGCGGCTTTAAAACGTCGTTTACCCTTTTATCCAACGCGAATCTCGCGACGCTTCCGCGCGCGGTTGTCTCTTTCCATCGAGATTCGAAGGAGATTTAAAGATGTTTTTAGAACCAGACTCGGGCTAACTCGGGGGAAAATAAAAGCGCCCGACCTCCGGACAGGTTTATAGTCAGTTGGTTATTGTCTTGAAATAGGGTAAGCAGAGGGGCGGGACGGGGGCCGACTACTCCGGAGTACGTCGCGTACCATCCGACGTATCGGGGGCCAGGAACTTGTTTCAGTAAAACAACGATCGCACACCTATCGTACACAAAGTAGTCCACCGACACCAGTGATACCCAACACGAACAACAACGCGCCCATACGAGGCCCTCCTCTCCTCTCCTCTCCGTCTCGCCCCCTTCGCGCTCGCTCGCTCGCACGCACCCACACGCGCGCATGGCACGTCCTACCCCGTGCAACAACGCTGACCGTGCACTCGAGAGCTACCACGGCAGTATAATACTGTAGGACTATACTTTGCAGCCATTGTGAAATAACTCGTAAACCTCGCAAATTGCCAGCTATTTCGCTCTTATACACGCGTGCACACCTTTTACGCCGTGTTCCGTCTCTGTGTATACTGCGTGTTCGACCGTAGATCGAGAAGGTTGACTGCTCTTCTATGAGCGTGTATATATTCGCGCGCGTGAACCGAGGTGCGTGTGCAGGACACTCGTACGCACCGAAGACGCGCTCGGCACATAAAACCGGCCATAAATTCGTCCAAATTCCATTCTTTGCTTTATGAAAATTTTCTTTAATAAATGTGTGCAATTATAAATCGTTGAAAGAGAAGTTGCAGCTTAGTTTGCGACTTGCATCTGAGAAATCAAAATTTTAACTTGCAATTAAATTTTTTATCTGAATTTTATTCAAGAGTTCTAAGAAAAATCTATATTTCATACTTGTGTGTGTGATTATCAAGATGTTTGTTGTCAAATGACCATTGCCTGACTTTTCAATGGTGCCCTGCAAGTGCACCATTGAAAAAATATAGTCACAGAATGGTAGATCATACTAAACAGCGAAAGAGTTTTCTCTACCATTTTTATTTCTACCTTAAAAAAGAGATACAACCCAGCCCAGTTAACGGAATCACCCTGTGTAGAGCATACAAAATTAGGGTACTTTGAACATGCCACGACGAGACGACTGACGATGACGAACGCGCGCACGTATACTGGATTGCCCTCGAGTTATCATTGTGATTATGCAAATGCATTATCATTATGCAAATGCAGCGGGGCACCTAAAACTCTGAATGTGATCCGTCGTCGTCGCTGCCGTGGTGGTTGGCGCGCTTAACGTGGGACGTGGACGAATACGGTCCTTTGTAATTTCGACAAACAACGCGGTTTTTGCTCGAGCGTGGAATCTCCGCGTTTCTATCTTCGTGAATCGTTCGAAGGATGGAAAGGAAGGTCGCGCACAGCTTTTCTCACTATCTTTCCGGATATATTTTGTATCGTTCTATGAAAGTAAAATTGTATTCTCTCGGCTCTCGTGACTCATCTAGACATGCGCGATAGTTTCTCACGCGGTTCTTCATAGCTGAATAACAAATATTTCTATATGCGTCTATTTAACGCGGACAGCGGCTAATCACGCTTTCGTAGTTTCACAAAAAAATCACATTAACGTTAACCAGGAACTTTGGATTTCTAGCTATGTTAACTCGTTACATATAAGAAAGCATGATAAGACGACTCAGTTGTTTTCTCACTATTTTGGAGCTTACAATGTGTAACATTGTGTCGTGACATACCGTCGTTACCAATGACGCGTAAAGCGTCGCGGGAAAACAGCCGGTGACGTCTGCACGCTTATTTTCTCTGAAATATTTGCTTTTACATATTTATATATTTTATACGTATACGTACATATATATTTTTTTGCACGGCTTATACTATCTTGCAAAACGCAGCAAAAACGAGCCATTATCACCTACACGTGCCATACGTTGAACGTCATAAACTTTATCAATACTTATAATTAATTTGCATTTCAGTGTAGGAAGGTAATTAAAGTTATATCGCATCTAAATGCGCAATTGTGCACTTCGCTTTGTACGATAACGAAAAAAAATTTCTCGCCGTATTGCTTGCTCTACCTCATATCGGACGTTACTTTATTCCACACTATCGATATACGAGATAATTATATGGATAAATTATATAATTCTAATGTTTGTTTCATCCAGTTTGAAATATGAAAAGAATAATGCCGAATATTTCCTTTCTTCTTTTTTATTTTACGTTATACTGCAGCCGGTCGTTCTTATTCCTGCTTATCGATCAATTAACCGAGTTACGCATGCGAAAGCGCAATTACCGCACGGTGCAACGAGATTATTATTGAGCGTTGCATACGAGTGATGCATATGTTCGTTTGAACGGTTCCATTGTCCCGGTTCCCCTGTCGTTTCTGGAATATAGGAGAAAGGGTTTGGTACTCGAGTGTTTCCCTTAAATGACGCAATTGGCAAGAAGAGAATTAAATCTCGCAACGCGCGACAACCTCCACGGGCATCGCCCGCAGAAGCATTAGATTTGTCTGCCGCGCGCTTCGTATAATTCACGATGCGCGATATCAAGAGACACGCGGTATTAACGGTGATGTACAGCGTAAATCTGTTAACCAAGTCCCGTCCAAGCGCGCGACACGACTTCAACATTGCGGGCAAAAAAAGGAAGGAATAAAAAGAGCAGCACCGACGATAGAGACTCAGACTCAGACGGAAGCCAGATGAAAATAGCTACACACGTTGCATTCGAGAAAGCCTTATACCGAGCTAATTTACTTAGTCCGTGCAACACCTGCATCACTTATCCGTAAGCGGCCTGGCGGCGCTAGTTCTTACGTTTTTTTTTCTTTTTCAAACGATATATTGACCCGCGGATTCCTCGTGTTTACTCAATAATTGGATGAGGCTGTAAATATGGCTATTAAGCTACCTACGCTTTCCGCGCGCTCGTTATAAGCAGCCAATTGCGAGGCCGTTCGTCTTCTCCCTCCGCGGTCAGCGCGCCTGAGACTGCTGCGGATCGCTTCGCCTCTGGAATATAGCCTAGTTCGACACGATCATATTTTTCTTCGAGTCGAGGCAAGTCGGTGCCTCGGCTAAACAGTGGGAATAACGCGATTTCACCGCCGGAGCGAGGCGCAGCTCCGCCGAACCTTCAGAGACGCTCTTCGCTTACGCTCCGATATCCTGCAAGCGAGATAAAAGGCGTCAATTTCTAAAGGATGCCATTACGGACTTGGAAATTGAATCCATGAGATGCTACTACCTTTTGGAGTAGGGCTGATTTGCTTCGAAAGATTCGAAGCTTCGACATTAAAATCTTCGAAGATCGAAGTTTCGAAGCTTCAAAGCTTCGAACTTTCCAAACTTCGAACCTTTGAAATTTCATACTTCAACCTTCGAAGCTTCGAAGAACCAAAATTATACAATTATTAATTTAATGTAATAGTAATAGTTACCGCAATAGGCACACATTTATAAAATTATATGACAAAATCCGAATAAAATTTCTAATATTGCAATTATGCATTCTAATATATTGAAGCTTCGAAGACTGGCACCTTTAAAGACTAATATTTGAAGCTTCGGGATAAAAGACTTCGAAGTTTCGAAATTAACTTTGAAGCTTCGAAGCCGTCGAAGAGTAACAGCTCTATTTCGGAGTATTTTAATTAATGACACAAACAGAATTAAACGAATCAAATATGGAACCAATGGTAATTACTTTTGAAAAACGAGCACATCTCGTACGAAATCTACCGCTTCGCGCAACGTACGTGACATTTTTTAGATAAATTGGCGCAAAAATTAGCTCAGAATTAGCAATTTTCCCTTCCACCCGGATAATCATCTCCGTCGATCTTCACAATGCACAGTTAGCTAGTAAAACGGCCGAGTATATCGTGAGCAACGGTCGTTCGTAATTCTCCGTAATTTCGTTACGATTATTATCGCGAGGCACGCTCTAGACAGCGCGACACTTTGAGCAGCTGGTTTAAAGGGTTCGTTACGCCGCATGCTGATTCGCAGAAACGAGATTTTCAACAACAGGATGTGACATATCGTTGATCAACTTGACAGTGCCTTTCTTCCTAGTCGGGTATTGCGTTTTTTTTTTTAATCATTTCCTGCCTTGTTTTCTCGCATTACAAACGTAGAATTATATCGCTACAATAAACTCGAATATACATTCTTTATAATACATAGTACCGCTATTAAAAGATACGATCGATTTTTTTAAATGGATAGTTTAACAATATTACTTGTGTAATATGTCTCGTCTCTGTTTGGCGCAAGAAAGATCCGCGATGTTTTTCGACTCACCGCGGGAATAACGTTCGCAATAACCCCTCTTATCGCGTGGCCCCCAATTCTCCAGTGTACGCCTCAAGACATGTGTGCAACATCTTCTTCCGCTTCTTCCGTTTGGCTGCGGTGCCGCGCGTGTAAACATAACATAGTATATACCGTCAACTTTTTCTTTTCTTCGCGTCTTCCTCCTTTATTCTTTTCAATTTCTTTGCTTCGGTAGTCTATATTTTTTCACGTTCTTCGTACGCGAATAGGTAGTACGTAGTACATTAAATGCAAATGCCTATTCTTTAATGTTGAATAATCTTTACGATATACGCGTTAGGTTTGTACGATAACTACGATAAGGCAAACGCGAACGAGTGTCAGCGTGTGGGAGGGATGCCGGGATGCGTGTTGGAATTCGGGGATGTCTCCATCTCGTCCGGGCAGACTTGAATCTCATCGGCGCGACGGAGAGTTATATTTTGACCCCGGTTAGCATACCAAAGATGCATCATATTATACGGCTCGCGCTCGCTATTATAATGAATATCTCCAACCGACGTATAAGCATATATGTAAAGCACGCGCGTTTTCATGGGGTGTCACGCTGTCACAGACGATCGCGCGCGTATACGTCGCGTTAGTATACGCGCCGATATACGTGCACGGTGGCCACGCACACCGACGCGCCTGCTGAACATCACGGCTCCGCAGTCCGCACGGAGAAAGAGAGAGAGGGCGAGAGAGAAGGACGAGTCAGGGAGATATCATTTGAATTTCAATGAATCATGTGGGTGCAAGTGTCGTTCGTATTCATTCGGTCCACATTCGTGCGTCTATACACACCGACAGAGAACACATGTGTATACGTGTGCGCGCACGCGAGACCGCGTAACGACGCGACGTGAACACGCGCCCTTCTTCTCTCGTGTACGTCTCCGTGTAAAATATTGTCTTCTTTTAGTCCTCATCGTCTCTCCACCTCGTTTATCCCCCGTGTAGCGAGAGAGGAGACAAATGTCGGAATCTTCTCCCCTCTCCCCCCTTTCTCTCCCCTTCCTCCCTTTCTTTATCCGAGCATATTCACGCGCGTGTATTTGTCGGCGAGCGACACAAAAGTGTCCCACAATTGTACCAGCGTCCACAAAAGGAGATAATCTCCGATCGTTTTTACAGAGAGACGGCTTTTCCGCTTCGCACGCATCGGGTATCAAAGCCACGATGCGCGGGTCTCGCTATATGACCCCCTTTCCTCATCCATTCTAATGCCACTCGTAGTAGCCGTATCAAATTAGCCACGATTTTTCTTTACGCCAGTTACGAATGACCGTAGGCGATTTGTTTCTTCGAGATTGTTAGGCGTATTTCGTCGCGCGATGCTGTCGACATGGAACGATTTTTTTTTATTCTAAAATTTTTACCTGAAGTTGGCGACGTCGTGGGTGTTCATTGAGGATTCGATTTTCTACCTTATTACAACTGGGATAGATGATTGGACGAACGTTTAGTTTAAATAGGATTAATTTGAGAGATGTCAATTTATTTATTTCAACTGTTTTTAAAAACTTTTTACATTTAAGTGTAAATTGAAAAATAACGTAAATACGCAGTATATAATAATTCGCATTTACCATTTTTTATATGATTACACTTTAGGTATTTATTATGTATTTTATATTGTTAGCACAATTAAGAATTAATGTATAATTAGACATAATTTCTATACATATTTATATTAACTTTTCTCGTAGAAAAAGTGCGAAAAAAAGAGAAGGGGGAAGAGAGAGAGAAAGAGAGAGAGAGAAAGAAGAGTGATCGGCTTTGTTTCGCGCATTATCCGTCGAAATCTTACGACGACAAAGACTCGAGTAAGTACTGACCCGGAAAGGAAGGCGTACGTCGTCGTCGTCGATGCGCGCGGCGCGCGGCGCACCGATGCTTCCGCGATTATTCCGCACATAAATACATGGTGCGAGGTTTTTACTTGTGGAAAGACATTGTGACGGATGGGAGACGCGTCTTCGTTAAACGGCCCGACGCGTAGCGATAAATGCCGTGCGGCCCAAACGAAAGCGCGAGCGACCCTTGTCCTTTTCGCGCCTATCTCCGCGAAAATTATATATAATGGTTAAGAGGCGCGCGTGCGAAAGTTTGGGCAGCTGCCGAAAAGTGACGGTTGCACCGAGCGCAATAACGGTGTGGCCCGGCACTCGCACGCACTTGCCCTCATTGCATCGGTACCGCGTACCGAACATTCGCGGTAGTACCGTTTGCGTATATCGGCGACATTACCTGCCTGCATGTGCTGCACGTTGCGCGTCTCGTATATAGCTGTCTCGCTTCAGCCGCACATTCGCGCGCGGAACTCGTGCGTTCGACTTTTGTGTCGCGCACGGATTGCCCGGTGAAACCGGGCATCTGCCACTTTGTGTGGATTCATTTATCAGTGCGTATATATACGGACGCGGAAACGCCATGGCCCTTCTTCGTCGATCTCGTGCACGCGAAACGATGCGGAAATTATTAGAATTATCGAAAAAGATTACCGCGCAAAAACGATGCGACGTTCGATACGATAAACGGAAAAGCCGATCGAGGTCATGAGATAACTTTCTTAATTACATAGGGACAGTGGTCCCGATATTTCCGGTATTGTCGAAACTATTTATCGTTATGCAGTTATTTCGCGTATGGGAACGCAGGTGCTGGCGAGAATATGTACATGTACAGAGACGTTTGTGAAATATCAGATTATCAGAAAATTTTGTCACTGCCTGATATAAAAATAAATACAAATTATTCGATGGGTGAATTTCTTGTAGCGACGTCAAAATTTTTTATTTTTTCTTCTTTTTTCTTAACGCGACGTATCTTGGCGAAATGATAAGTATACGAAGGAGCGGTGGCGGGACAGGGAGGTAAAGAGCGCAGGCACGTGTGGGACGCGTCATTTGCTTAATTGCGCTATTTCAGAGACGCCCGGTCGCATTATTCGACCACGCGTGCAACCGCACGACGATGCACACGTTCGCCGTACGTCTCGCCAATCTGAAAGATTCGCACGCGCGAAGGCAAGAGAGAGAGAGAGAGAGAGAGAGAGAGAGAGAGAGAGAGAGAGAGAAACCTCCTCGGCCAGAGACCGCGCAACACACACTATGTAGCGCGACGCGATGCGATCTCCGACGCTATGATTTAATTAGACGGAGAACAGACAGCAAGCGTATCTAGCGAATCGTGTGACGGCGCGCTACGGCAATTAAGGGATCGTAAATTATTTCCCACGTTAGCTAAAATTTCACCGTCAATTTATTACGCATCGAACTTTCCAATCGTGGAGAGATTGGAAAAAACGCGCAAATATTCACGCACAATCGATTATTAGTTTATAAAATTACTTTCAATTATATACAAAAAAGTATATAAATAAATCGTGAAGTGAGTAATTACGTGGCAATCGGCGCTGATTCAATGGAAGTCGCCTAACATCACAGAATTATCGTGCTCAAAGTAACTTATCTTTCCATATGGTAGGCGTGTCGCAAATGTCGCGGTGCATCGAATGATGTGGGAAATTAAGACGGCTCCGGGGATCGGAGCGACGTGTATATTTAAGGAACGTTTGAAAACGGAGAATGGAAAATGGGAAGCGCGGACATCGAGAGAGAGTGGTACACTGATGGAAGGATACGACGATAGGGGGGAAGGAACGGGAGGGGGGCGGAGAGGCAGGGAGGACTGGCTTTTGACACGACACGTGTCGGTCGTCTCCCGTGCGAGATCTAAGACTTGCGCCTAGCTTCCGCTAATCCGAGAATCGGGCCTTTTAATGCGGGGACGAGGTTTCGCGATTATAAATATCAGAGATACCGGGAAGCCGACCCCGGGGAGATGTCTAGACTCCAAGTGAAACTGCCGACGTTCCTGGGGGAGGTGCGTATAGCGCACTCGTTCGCGTCAAACGGACCGAGGAACGCCGGCGCTCATCTTCTCGCTAATTCTAAAAATCACTTTCAGCCTTAAGCGGGGTTTTTGCGCTCGCGATCAAGTAAACAATACAATTTTATTCCCAAGTCACCGTCGTTAACACTACTGTTGAGGTTGTGTGACATCCCGTAGGCGTAAAAGTACGTTTTAAACCCTTGTCCTTTCGTAACGAAGAGTTACGAGCCGACTGCTCGCAGCTGCGAAGGGGCATATAACTCGGTTTCGGAAACGTTAGTCAAACGGAAAGGCGCGATAGGAAAGTCGGGGTATTACGTGTAAGATGAATAGAGAGAAAGAGAGACCGACTAATGGCACGCGACTCCCACTCGAGGCGTCGAAACGACTAGTAAAATAGGAGGCCGATGCCGCGTTTGAGATAATTTTAGGAGAAGTCGGTGACGAAGGACTGCTGCGGTCCAGATGCATCCGCGCAACGCGCGCTGTATTGTTGCGCGGTACGGTGTCACTATTTTTAGCGTAAAAACTGGAGGAGCGAGGATAAAACACTCCTTTTAGTCCGCTTTTTGCGTTATTACAGTCGCAGGCTGCCATCCGATCATGAGAGAGAGATATGGATTATTATACAAGGTCTCTCTTACAGGTCATGAGTTTCATGTTAATAACGAATTAATTCTATATGAATTTTATTTACACATACAATTATATATCATATACACATACGAAGGGTATAGGGGGAAAATGATCAATGTCCATCCGGAGTAATTTCGAGAAAAACACAATTTTAAATTTCAAGACATCAGATATCTTAGGAAAGTATTGAAAAAAATTAGTACAAAATTTAGTAAATTTCTGAACGCAGCCTTAGTGTTTACTTACAAGTGTTTACATTGTATGTTTGACTTTGATGTTTCTTTCTCCCAAGCGCGTGGGTTATGATCGTTTTTTTTTCCCCAGTACACGTCTTTCGGCCTTATTTCCAGTGAATCGTAACTGTTCTTGATCAAAACAATAAGAATTATAAAAGTTCTTTAAAAATGCTACAAAATAGCATAATCCGATCAATTTCGGCAAAATGTGAACTTTGATGGTTTTTCTTTTGTACCCTTCATATGTTATATCATAATTATATCCTAAGTATTTCTTATATTGACATATTGAAACATTATTCGAATGAAGAAACCACAATTGACATTGCTTTCTTGAATCATCGATTGATAATGATAATTAAATTCCATCATAAACGCGCGCAGATAGCTGAGTAACTTTCACAGACACAATTTCGTGTCAACTGCGATCGAGCCAAACCCTTTCCATTCGTGCTAATTTCTTTCTTGCTCACGCGGCACGCCACTCCCGCGTATCTCTAAAAAAGCACGTGCCACACTTTGTACGACGCTTACATCATAAATGGCCTCTCACGAGTGTGCTGAGCTGTTTTACCCGTCGAAGCAATTTTACTCGAACACATGCCGGATCCGCTCGGCTTTCTCGCGTATACAGGAACGAGGAAGTTACTATAGTGTGAAAATAATTAGACAAAGAAATCGTGCGCATCTCCCGTTAATCCCGTTATAATTTCTCGTTCGATTTTACCACTCCGTTCGTCCGTTCACACACCGTCGTCGTTACGATCCTCTCGTCGTATCTCGAGCAAACGCTGACCGCTAATAAAACCCTAAATAAACCCGCGGTGACGATTGTAACTTATGCACCGCATATTATGCCGCGTCGTGCTCCGGTTTGCCTTTACATACATCGCGCGTGCAGTTGCGTGTAACGTCGCGTGCACTTGAAAACGAACGCACGATGCGCTGGGTCTCTTATCCTTGGAGAATATCTTCTTTCACTGTACGTTGTGGAATCCCGTACAGAGACGCGTTAGCTCTCGCAATTAGCTTTGGGATGGCTCGCATTCTTTATAGGATGACGCACTTTCGCCGACAACGATACTTAAAAGTGTTAATTACATTATAATAATATAAGCAGCGTTTGATGATGTTAATGAAAATAACAACGATGACAAAAAGCATCTTTTTCAGCGAGACACTCTTACGTAAAGACCGAAAAATTTCTTTCTACCAGTTAATTAATCAGAGTATCCTTAAATCGTTTAAAATGATTGAACAAAATTTTTTTGTGATAATTAGTTTGCATGAACAATGCGCCGAAGCCTGCGAAGAAGCACGAGTGTTCGCGTTTAAGGAGAAACGATGGAAAACTCCCGAGGAAATTGTCGGAAAAGTGTGACGAGTGGGGGATGATGCCGTGAGTCGTAAACTGTTAAGTATCAGACGGCGAGTAGAAAACGAAGCTGACGAAAAGGGGAAATGCGGGACCGTGGGACGGAAACGGATGCAGAAGCAATAACTTCCTCGTAGATTTATACGACCGTCGTGTGGTCGGGCCACAATGAGCACCGTAGATCGCTCTTTCTTTACTCTTTAATATTATCCTGCGCTTTATCACCTTACATTCTTTCCGAAAAGTCTTCGACATACAAGTGTCGTTTGTTCAGAGCAAACAACAATAATACAGTCAGTAGATAGGAAATTGTGCTCGATATTTTCAGCTGTTCCGATCGAGAAGAATTTGTCCTACTCTCTTTACTTTATCTGTTTATATTTTACAATAAGAGCGGGGAAGAAAACAAAATAGGGAGAGTGTCAAGTATAACAAGTGTGTCATCAAGTATGCTGCGCACTGCCCGCCTCGTGTAGCAGGATTTTGATTTTGTTTTTTAAATCACTTGTGCTCGCTCTGGCGTTCATCATTCTCAAATCAACTTCTCAATGTAAGTTCTTTCCTCTTTCCTTCCGTTCAATATCGCCGCGGGCGAGCGATAATAGCCACAAAAAAGCCTCGGACACGTTTGAACAAGAGAGGGCATTACGTATTCATCTGCGTGCCTCCCTCGTCTCGTGAGGGAATCGATCTGGATCTCGAAGTTCGTGAGTCCAATGATTAAAATGGCATTAAGATACACCCGTGATATCGAACTCGCAACAAGATCGTCCGAATTAGGATTTCTCTTACATGGGGTGCGCATCGCTTCGCACGGAGGCCCTATCTCTCCCCATCACGCGCGCGCATTATACACGCCACTAAATTCCGTGTAAGCGTCGAACATCAAAAGATGGCACTTGACGATGAAATTGATTTGATTGTTCGTAGCCCTCGAGCTAATCTCTCGAATCTCATAATTTGTATGAAATTTCAATCGTGCATCCCCCAACCGGGGAACGCCATATCTTATCTCGCGATCTAATATTCGTATCGAATAAAATCTCGGGATTCTGTCGACGGGCGATGGCGATATCATACTGTTTCCATAATTTATGTACGCCTGGACGAAAGGGAAATATGATTAACGATAAGTCACGGGGATCACGAGGCAGCGATGGCGATATGATATTACGAGCGAATCATTAAGGTATCTTTTAATCGACACCACACGCATATACGAGCTGTAACGCTATTAACAAGCGAAGAGTTGTGACCTCTCCCCCTTTAATCGATCGCTTAATGATCGAACCCGAGCGATCGAACTATCTCTCGCCGGTAATTAATAGGAACAAGCGATGAAAAATGATCGAGCCGTTTGCACGCCCATCCGAGTATCGGGCATCGATCCACGGCTTTTATCTCCGCGCTTATTGTGCCGGCCTAGAAAGGTAGATTCGGACCGATTTCACGCGATCTTATCTCCCTTAACGATTCAATATCAATATCGTAAACTTTATCTGACAAGTAAACCCCTTCTACCCTCGCGATTGAAATGAGACTTTGGGAAATGATTTAAGCCTAAGAATCATTTAAAGCTAGTCAGATTTGCTGCAAAATTTCCAGGAGCACCAGAATTCGGAATCATTGTTGGGGCGCTTGGTGGGGTCTACCGCCCAAACCGAGGGGCTGGTCACTTCGGAAATCATTGAACCACTTGATTCGAAATCGCATAGGAAATCGCGGAGAATCACTGGAAATCAATGGAAGTCGAGTGATTTCTCTTTGCATTGAGGAATCATGTGAAATTATAGAGGAAATCGTTACGAAATCACACAAATTCGGAAATCGCTTGAAATCACAAATGTTTTCAAGCTATTATAATATGTATACTACAAGAGTATCTACGATTTCATTGGTCGAAATCTAGTAAATCTATTCACTTTTCGTATTTTTGCCTCGTGAAAAGATACGTAATAGGCCCCCAGGTTTCATCCTCTCTATGCCACGGTACTAAGTTGAGCGTCATGTTTTTCCCTTATGCGCAGAGGCGGGATGTTCTTTCGTTGAATATATATTACGGTGCCGCTGAGCACAGCGCGACCGAGCAAAGCCGAAATAAAAAACAATCGACACCGAGCTCGACACCCAATGTAACAATGACGATGAGAGAGACGTAGGGGAAATAAATTTGGAAAATGTAATAAAAAAATCAGATTCACGTACAGACGAAAGTTCAGAAGAAAGTAAACAAGAATTATTAGAGAATTTGACCATTCTTTCTGAAGGTCGTCTAGAATTAAAAAGTTATAATAAATTCAAAACTCAACTTCATACACAGAGTCCATTTGTTGTTGTAAGAGATCAATTGAATAATGAACTGTTGGCTATTAAATAAAAATTCGTTTAACTTAAGTAGTGATCGGTTACAAAGGGTTCGAGATTCGGAATTGACAAAGAATAAAAAGAAAATTCAAATAAATGGCGATAAATGTAATGAGAAACAGGTTTTCTTTAAAAAATGCGAGGAAATTAATATTGGTGATTGATGTCTATTTAGAAAATGTAATAGTACTAAGTGCTTTGTTGGTATGATTTTGAGCTTTGCTTATTTAGAAGGACAAACATTAAAAAGTCATGAATATTCTAGTTCTTACGCAGAAATAAAAGGTAATATCAAAGAGATTGGTGTATTGTGTTATTGGTATGAATTAAAATCAAATAAAAAGCTGATACCTGTACCAATGGATGTACATAGTTATATAAACGTATTTAACTGTCTATTTAAACATATTTTTAACTCTTAAATTAACAATTATTACAGGTCTTCTGGCGATAGCCGTTTGTAAGCAAGGCAAGCCCTACTTGCAATAAAAACTATTAAGCAAATAAAAAATAATAAATTTATTAATTTTAATTTAATAATATTAATAATATTAATTTAATAAATAATAATAATAATTAATTAATTAATTTTCTGTTTGTTATAATCTAGAAATCATTGATTTTGAAATGTCAAATTCATTAGAATTCATTAAGAATCATGCGAATTCATGAGGAATCACAGGTAATCGTATACATTTTGAAATCGCGGAAATCCTATAGGCAATCGTTAGAAATCGATTTCTTTTGGAAATCATTGGTCCATTGAAATCGAGAGTGACCAGCCCCTCGGCCCAAACTAATAAATGATCCTGGAGGCGTGCCTAAATCATTTCCCAAAGTCTCATTTTAATTGCGAGGATAAAAATTGAAATTTAATCAATCAGAATAAAGAAAATTGATCTCAAGTTTAGTGAACTTTGTTCTGATTGGTCAAATTTCAATCCAATCTCAATCCCAATCCATAGTCTGATACGGACTTAAAGGGGTTTACTTGTAAGACTGGCTGTGTACAAGCGAACCTCGGTCGCTTATACGACGCTCATACGACACTCTCCCAGCGAGAGAGAGAAAGATCCGAGGTCCGTTTCGAGGACGACGCGATGGATAGAATAATTAGCTTGAGCGGCAGACGTTTACCGGCATTACGCGTCACACGACGCGAAGAGGTATTGCGCGGCTCGACTATTCAGGGTACAGTGAGTGGTACACACTCGGCAACAGCGGCGCTACACATGCACACACACACACACACCTGCACCCGCGCGGGTGGAGAGGCTTTTAATATTCACGTCGCGGCGATCAAGACAAATTGAAATCCAGTCCTCGGGCCGCGCCATTCACGGCTACGCGCCATCTCCAGCCTTTTGTGACGTGATTTAGAGTCTCCCGCATATTATTAGTGAGCCGATAATGGGACGAAGTCCGAGATCGCCGAGGTGAATCTGTAATACGGTTCGTGGCATCCGGACGCCTTTTATCCCGAACGCTGCGCGACCGCACGAAGAAAAACGCTTCTTACGTTCCGCGTCAATTCGTTCCGTTCGCACGTGGAATCCCGAGGAATATCATTCGCGGTTTTCAAGGATTCTCAACACACTACGACCACCGATGACGACCCATTCGAGCGAGATGTCAGCCCCGTCGCGCTTCTCGAGAATGTAAAATTGTCGCCTATACCAACCTGGCGTTTCCTCGGCAGTTATAAATGCCAGTTATAACCTCCTCTAAAGTCTGAATAAAATAACTTCCGCGGTAATGCATTTTTTTTCGCCGGGAAAATTATTCCTAATTAAACAGCTAATTAAACAGTTGGAAAAGCATGTACTTAAAGGTAAAACTTATGATATCGTGATCTTCTTGTGCACCGAGTACAATGGCTCACTGTATGTAGATTGTATTATTTTTCCAATTATGATTGCGATTATGCCTTTCTCTTTTTCTTTTGATTACACGCGGATCGTCTTTTAATTTCGTCCTCATTAAGAATCAAGCCGAAACAGATACGCGCCTTGTCTGGTTCCGGCATTATGTAGTATAATTATCACGTTGTTATTCTTATCAAGACCCTGTGCGAGAACATCCAACGTGAACGTACTTTGCTTTGAAAAACCGTAACTATCGGCCGACTCGCGAAGGGAAGAAGATTACTATCGTTGAATATACCGTTATCTTGAATTTGATAGAAAAATACATCTACTTAATTAGCTTAATTAAATTAAATTAAATTCCGTTTGCAAATCCACGAGGTCATAACGACGGCCAACGACTCGAACAAGGTTAATGACTGCTATGCGCATTACGCCTTTAAAGGCCACTTTGAAGGAACACGTTAATAAAAAAAAATATTTTCACATTAACGATTCTGTTCGTGCACCAAACTATAACGTACCAGCCATGGATTGTAAATAACGAATAGAATTCCATAGTTGATAGAGGAAAAGAATTCGATCGCTGTAATATTATTTAAAAAAAATACGCTTTTCATATTTTTTCTTATGCACGCAGCGATTTATACGGTATATCATTAGTTTCTTGTTTTATTTATCTCATTATCTCGTTTCTTTCTTAATTACCCCTATTATACCATATTATCGTAAAAACATATACACCGCCCTATCGCGGTGCATGCCCTACCTTTTGTATTATTCAGCATCAAAAATGTATTATTATCATATCATTAGGTTCTCGCGCGAACATTGCAAAATGCTATCGAGAATGAGTGCGCATGAGGCGCATAAGGCAGTAATTTGAGGGAAACGAGAACACGAGTGGGCAACGATTTCGATCGGGTCTTCAGGCATATTTGGAAGTCTATCCTTCCGATCGTCCAATGCCTGCGGAGAGCAGGCCTTTTCTCCACTCATTTTCCGCCGCCGCCTCGAGATGGTTATCGCACAAAGACATCGCCCCTGTCTCTTTCTTCAGCACCCGTGTCTCTCTCTCTTTCTCCCGTCTGTCCGCCGCCCTTATTCTTGGCGTGTTTCGTTCCTGAGCCTCGTACGGCGCCAAGACCGTGAAATCGTGCGCACGATCGCAAATAAGTTACTTGGAATTTTTGACCGCAAGGTCCACCATAATTAGCTGACGCCTCCCTCGATGAAGGCGCTCCCTCTTCCGTGCGCGTGTGTTTGCAGATCGAGGTCGCGAACATTTAGCCTGCCATTAACTCGTGTATCTGGGATGTTTACCGTGACGCGACATCGGGCAATTTTCTCACCAAAATGTCCGATCTCCTCCCGATCGAGAACCCTCCTTCGTTCTCTTTAATCGACCTCGATGGGATTCTTTCTTCTGTTTGGAAGGCCTGCGAATGTCGCCACGACTTGGAACATTAATCTTCTCTTTAATTGTCCAATTTATACCGAAGTAGAACTTAAAGGTGCTTGCGGAGCGGATACAATTTTACAATCCATTCGTTTGGAATGTATTAATCACTTAAACTATTAGCCTTAATTGCATCACTTATCTTTGTCACGCAAAGCATCCTGACGAGTTCATCCTCTTCATGTTTTCCCCTCTTCCTTTTTCTTCTTTCCCTCCTCCTCTCCGCGATAATAATTTCTTTGCGAAAAAGAAACGAAAAATTTCCAAAGGTAGAAAGTATTTTGTTATAACGCGTGCGACTTCAACCGTTATAAAGTGTCGACCCTCTGAGCCTTCGTTCGTCGAGGCATGGCCCGTTTAACGTCTCTCTTAGAAAGAAAATGCTGTCGGCCGCGGCCAGTGGTACCGCGGCGTAGAAGGACAAATAAAAGTTAAAGAAAAAATAGTTAGCAAGTGGAAAGGGAGGCCGAGTTTTTAATGCGGTCTCGAGTTACAACACGGCACGTCGCGCGCGACAAACATTTAGACCTTTACGAATATCGGCGCTGTTACTTTGTATATCGCCCAGATTCGACTGTAGTTTCTTGACGGCCAAGTTCCACGATGTAAATATACCGTTACGACATTAAAATTGATAAGATAAATTATTGTACATTGTGGGCTTTCACGTAATCTACACGCGTAATCTACAAAGAGATAACGTTGATAATAATATCAACTGATTATATAATGCTTTACATAATCTTTTATTTATGTGTCGCGCATCTCAAGATTTCCAAGCTTCGAATCCAAGCGTTTGGCACGGATTCCCGATTCGCACATCGTTGTTACTTTCTATTCTTATATTATCAAAAGGACAATATCCTTCCTCAACTCTTCGCAGCAAAATTGTACACCTCTAATATAGGAATTGACACGCTTAGGACACGTGATTAACGACCGCTGTGCGACAACTTTTTTTTCTTCGCGTATCCTAAGGCACAGAAAAATGGAAACAGCGAGACAGCGGAGAAAGAGGAAAGAGACGCGATAAACGCGCGCACACTGAGAAAATACGCCGGTTCGTGACCACCGCGCTCGTACGGGACAAAACAATATTGTCGGGCTGTGCACCGCCACGCGCGAGCCCCGACTCTTTAATATTACACCGCGAGCATTGTTTTCAGCACGAATCTTCGGTCTCGCGTACGTGCCCTTTTCGCTTCACCGTGCCGGTACGCTCGATTCCAGAGAGACGCTATAGCTCTCTATGGCGGTGTACGCGCCAGCCGAATGATCGGCCACCGTCACCGTCACCGCCACCGCCATCGCTGTGCTGCAGTCACCGTCGTCGGTTATCGCCAATTTCCGTTCATGCAAACTTGTACCGCGCTTTCTACAGAGTACGTCGTAATGAAAAATAATCGATTGACAACAACTTAGTGAACATATTTGGTTGTATGATCACACTGTAATTATTAATATTATATAATTATTATATAATACAATTATAATTCGCCAGTGATAAAATAGTAAAACAAGACGTGTGAATCGGCCTGACTGGCAGTAATTTATTGATATAACGACGTTTCAACCCTTACTTTGGGTTCTTATCAAGTTAATCATTGTTAAATTAACTTGATAAAGACCGAAAGTAAAACGTCGTTATATCAATAAATTACTGCAAATCAGGCCGATTCACACGTTTTATTTGTTTTATTTTAATTATTATATAATTATACATATATATACAGGGTGTTCCAGGTCAAGTCAATAAAACTTCAGGGTCTTATAGGAAATTGAATTTGAAACAAAAAAGTTCCCATAAACATAAGTCCAGAAACGCTTCGTTAAAAAGTTATAGCTAATAAACTTTGAAAAATCACGTTCTTTTATAATTCTTAAAAATAACTTCAATATACCCTTGATTTAAAAAAAGTAACAAAATAAATCTGATGGATAAGTAAATAACAAACTAATTTACATCAATTTTATTTAATTCTGATAAGATGTTCAAAAGAAAATAAACTCAAAACAACGAAAAAAGCAGAAACTTCAGAGTCTTATAGGAAATTAAATTTGGAAAAAAAAGATCCTATAAACATACTTATGTCCTAAACTGCTATAAAAGCAATTTAGGACACATGTTCATAGGACCTTTCCTTTCTAAAATAAGCCAAGGAATATTCCCTTTAATTTTTTGTACTTATTTAGGAAACACTCTGTATATTATCAAATATCAAATAACTTTAATTTTGGCAATAAGAGCCAGGCGCGATAAATCGTGCGCTATATGATTTATTATGTATAGATATATATTTTTATTGCTAAATTTGGCTCTTATTGCCAAATTTATTAGTTATATGATTTTATTCAAGAGAGCTTTTATATTTTTATTTATTATTATATATATTATATAATTATTAATACGATATAATATATGAATACGTAATACACATTAGACCACGAGTCGAAAATTGTAATATTATTTCGTGAAAGAGAGAGGGGAGCAGACAATCGGTAGATTCTAAAAAGAGGGAGAGACGCGGCGCTAGAGGAGAGCATCAGCGATGCGGCACAACGCGTTAACATTGTTTGAAAGCAGGCGACTTTGATCTGAGCCCGGTTGGCGTACATCAGTCGAGTTTTATGCTTACCCAGAATTCGCTCCTTTCGCTGACGACGTAAACATTCGGTCTTTGGTGGCGCTCAACGATTTAGTAGGGTCCTCGAGAAGCTCGTCTTTCGCTTGTTCCTGTTTTGATCGGACCGATCTGGTGTTAGGAATGAAACAAACGTTCCGCGCGCGAAATTCGTTTGACGTGGCCGATTTGCGGGGCAACTGGCGCCTTAGTTGTGACTTATTTAGAACGCGCAATTAACTCCGATCATCGTTACAATCTTTCGCAAAATCTTGTCTCGAAATAAATTCACTATTTGAAGAGTACAGGGGAAAAAGCCCATGATCAAAGTCCACTTTTGTCGAAATTGATCTGATCATACTCTCTTCGCATTTTCAAAAAATAGTTTTTATCTGCTTTGATCAAGAATAGTTACAATACACTGGAAACAAAGCTGAAAGATGTTCCGTGCTGGGGGGAAAAAACGATCATAGCCCACATGTGCACTTGTAAGAAAGAATCATCAGAGTCCAACATACAATGTAAACACTAAGGCTGCGTAACTAAGTATTAATTTTTTTAATTCTAAGATATCTTTCCAATTGTAAGATATATGATGTCCTGAAACTTGAAATTGCGGATGGACATTGATCGGTTTCCCTTTCAATTAGATTTGAAGAGACAAGAGTTGCAGTGGATCTATAAATATGTTTGACGTTCAATTCTACACGATGTGATCCCGTCGTCGAGTCGAAGAGGCGCGTGATTTCATAAATGTTTACCGCAAGGGTTGTCGCTCAGAGCTCGCTCGTCCAGCCTTAAGGGGGCCGCGTTCTCACGAAGCACGAAGGGATTCGTGTTATACGTGGCAACGTGATACACGTATACACCGTGCGCGCGCCTCGCGACGGGAGTGTGCGCGGGGCGCCCTTAATGACGGGGTACGGGCCGGGTATAATGCGTGGGGCGGACTTTGGCGCCTCCCTAATCAATTAATCAGCAAATCTCACTTTTATCTACGCCGTGTAACCACGTCATTTTCTCCTTCTCACTTTATTAAGGGGACCGATTAAGGTCTCCCTTCATCCGAGAGGGGGATCGGTTGCGGATCGCTGAGCCATCTCGACAAGGGGCTTAATTGCGAGCGATATAACATCCCCAAAGGGAAACGTCTCGGAACGGAAGTGGCTCGTTCGTAAGACGGGCTTCGTGTATCGCTTTATCGATTTCAGTTGGCGTATCTATCTGTTCGCGGCGATCTCCTTCCTCGCGGCGCCGCGAAACGTTACTCGCAATATACATCGAAAAAGCGTTACGTCTCGTTGTAATGAGTAGATTAACGCGATTATCCACTGATGCCGAATCTACTTTAACCGCGCGTACAACATCCGCATAAATATCATTGATAAGTCGTGTCAAAGAGACGTCTAATGATTCGCGAAGGAAACGATGCGTCTGCACGACGTTCGGTGCTGTTCGTTATCGTTGAATTAACGACTTGTTCGCATTCGTACGACGTGTCTGTGAGAGACATATGGGAAAAAAGATGGATAAACGGGAGCGATGGAAGGGAACCGCGAAACAATAACCCGGTCGAGCAAGTCGATGTAGAGGGAGAGAAAGAGAGAAAGGATAAGAGAGAGAG
Source organism: Temnothorax curvispinosus (assembly GCF_003070985.1). Lineage (NCBI taxonomy): Eukaryota > Metazoa > Arthropoda > Insecta > Hymenoptera > Formicidae > Temnothorax > Temnothorax curvispinosus. The sequence continues at coordinate 88,643 of NW_020217388.1, read as the reverse complement.
ATTGGTTACGAAGGGGAGGTACGGACGAAAGAAGTAAAGAGGGAAAGAGAAAGAGAAAGAGAGTGAGAAAGAGAGAGAGAGAGATGATCAGCCTCGTGCTCTGCTCCTCGTCCGTTAATGCGTTGCCACGAAGATCTATGGACTGCCCGTAGTTTATATGCTAATCCGTAAAGAGTGTTAAATACTCGATCATTTATCACGCCATCGCTTCTCCTCCTCGTCCTCCCTTCTCCCTTTCCCTTCGTTCCTCTCCCCCGTGTTTCTCTCCTCTGTTCTCGCAGGGTCCTCTCCCAACAAGTCCTCCCTCTGCGCCCAGGCGCAACGCGGCATTTGTATCGCCGAGTAATTATCGAGTTTTCGCAATTTCGCGTCTTGACGAGAGGTCGGCCCTCGAATCGATCGCGCCGACACGACGTAGCTTTTGGAATCGTCGTCGCCTCGCGCCGGTACCCACGAATTTACGAGCGACCGAGTCGATTCGGGGGGGGATGGTACACGGGGATGTTTACGGCTCGCGGATTGGCGGCTCCAGCGCGAGATTTATGACTTGCGCCGGATAATCCAATAAGGGAGCGCACAACGAGAGGCGTGGGTACGAGTGACGGAAGCCTGCCAGCTTCGCCCACGTAAGCGTCTCGGGATGCCTCTCTGCACACGAACGCGAACCGCGATCGGTGTGCGTGCGTTATCGTCAGCGGTGGTAGGTAAGCGCCATCGGCCGCTCTCGAGCGCTGTAATAACGTCACGTCGAAACGCAAGCACGGCGAATGATAAATCACGGCGAGACCGCGCTATCAAAATACGCTCGTCAAGCTAGCCAATAAATCTCCGCCGAACGAGATAAGGAAAAATTGTTCGACGCGTCGCGAAATATTCCAATTTGGCGAAATCGCACCGGAGGAGCGCGCTAAAAAGGAAAAACGTCTCTGTTCGCGTCCTACATTTTCACGGAGAATCGGACGATTTCACGCACTCGTCGCGCGCGCGTTGAGTTTCACACACTGTCTCTCATTGTGGCCAGACGTTTTTATCTCGTGCTGCATAAGTGCGCGCACTTGCACTTTCATCCTCGCTCGGCGAGCGTAACGACGGACGCGGACGGTGCGCCGCGCGCACGTGCAGACACAGATCCCAACTTTTCGTACTCACCTACTTAACCTGCACTTACTTACGCACTCATTGCGCACTTAAGCGCCTTTTGAGCAAGGCAGGAGCAACGGGACATCTAAAATTAAGCGCGCACGCGATCGACACGCAGCTACCGAGAATCACTCGAAACCGTCAACTGGCTCCTCTTCCTTTTGTTACGGAGACACGTTCAAGTTTGAATTAAAGTTCCGTCGTTTCTCTTTGAGAAATGTTTAATTATGATAGTTTATTTATTCGTATCGAATATATGTTGACGATCTGCGAAGGGCTCTAGATTTTAATGCCTTATCGAATTTTAACGATTACAGCAACAATACTAACAATCAAATTTGCATCTAAAATGTTCATGCGGCTCTCTATTAGATACTTGATTCGTGGAACATCTGCCTTTTTTTTCTTTTGTGCGAGGGCTCATTAACTGGAATTTGAGCTTGATTAATTAGGTTTCGGAAGGGTCTGATGCCCTCTTCAGCGATCTTAAAGACTAAGATGCACCTGAATTCGGGCCTCTTTCATCGTGGCGTTGATTTTAGAATAATATAAGGATTTCTCAGGATGACAATCAACGACGATCAATCTTATAAAATTTTTCTCTAAAAGAAACCGCATAGAATCTCCACCCATCGTAGAAAACGAGAAGCTCTTATAAAAATTCATTGATTATCCTCAAGAAATTCCGATGTTATAAAATTAGTATAAATTGGAAAGTGTCGTTTTCGTGCTAAAATAGTAAGACCCATTGAGGTGCAAACAGTAAAAATTCTCATTTATAATATAAATTATGTTTGAGATAATTTTCTTATGTTTCTCTTTTTACGTTCTTTACATTTGCTTTTGGTAAAATTGTCAAAATAGTCTGGTGACGGCTAATAGCCAAATTATTTTGCATTTTTATACATTTTTATGTTAAAAAATTTCAGAACGTGTCAATCGCGGACTAAAGTCGCGACACGGGAGAGCATCCTCGCTCGCTTCATATAAGACACATGTAATTATTTTTTATACGTGGCCGCTATCCGTTTACATTTCTTACGAATATCCGACCTGAAGCGACTTCGAGGCGACAAAAATGATTTGCCGACGTTACTCCAATTATGGTATCGTGGCGCACTACCAGGAACCGGTCGCACTTTTTAAAAACTCCGAACCGTGCCACCGCGATTTCAATGCTATCCCAGGCGAGTGTTTATTCGCGTCTCGCCGATCATTCCTTCGTGACACGAAATGCTATACAATTGCACACGATCGCGCAGAAGAGAATATAAACGGACGTCTCACGTATCCCTCGATCGTGTTGGTTATAAACGATCTTTCTCGTAGCACGCATACCGATACACGGGGATATAGCTGCATCGACAGACAGACGAAGATCTGTTATTGCACTCGGCGGCGGGTTGGATAATCGCGCTCTGCAGGCGAAGTTCGATTCCCGGAATCGAAATATTCCTTGCATGCAATATTCAAAATAACCCACGGGGATCCGCGAGAACCATTCGCTTCTCGCCGCGTGAAGTTCGTAGAAACTTTATGCGAAGAGCGATGCCGACGCCGCGCGCAGCATCGCTATCGTATCCACAATTGGCAATGCTATTAGCCTTCTTAATAGATGTCACACACTGTGGGAAAAGCAGTTTGATGATTATAACGCGATGATTCGAGTTATTATACTTGAATGAAAGATTTATTTTTACTTTATACCTAATACTTATAAATGCTATTCCAATATATTTCGATCAACTTAAAGTTTTAGAGGAACCCGGGTAATAATGGAAGCACTATGGGGTTTAAACAAGTTTAAAACATATTAAAAATAAATAAATAAACTTAATCTTGCACCAAAATATTCTTTGAAATATCCACTATAAGAAAAACACAAATTTTACTGCGAAAGAATAGTTTAAAAGGACGAAATTATTGTTTTTTATCGAAAGTTTTCCTTATTATGCATTTTATGTGGTGTATAATGAGATATCTCACAAAACTTGTTTATTAATGTTCAAAACTTCTTAAAAGTGATTTATTCGAACATGCAATATATGTAGGAATGTATTATTATACTTTTAATTAATAATTTGTTTATTAATAACACTTTTCTCTTATAACAGTATATATTTTTCTCATTAAAATATAAATAAATATCAAAATTTGATATAATAATCTTTGGCATCAATATTGCGCAACATAGGTATATGCTGATAGCGCATAAAAAAAATAAAACACTTTAAGGACACAAAGCACTGTGCCGAGTGGACGTATGCTCCGTTATGCCAAGAAATGTATAAAAGTTTACTGTAGGTAATATAAATCATCACAGATAATTGATATTTACACGGATACTTTAGTAATTTGATAAAAACAAGATCGTTTAATAACGTAAATATACTTACAGTAATAAAAAGTTGAATTTTATCATTATTTATCTTATGCAAATGTATTAAAGAAACTGCAATTCATTGTCAGTCGCGGAGAGCATGGCGAACGCATTAAACAATTTGTAGTATCTTTCAGCTAAAAATAATATTAAAACTAATAACAACACGCGGTTAGAGACATCTAAGAGTAATAATTTCGAAACATTTCTTCACATAGTAGCATCTCTATAAAAAAAGATATCCACCATATTCTATTATGCTCTATTGGTCCCGTTATGCCTCAGGTTCCTCTATATTAGAAGAATTTAAGAATTTTACCTGACTTTTTTTTTAATTTGAGTCGGGATATACAACTGTATACTTGAAAGGATGGCAATCTTTCTTTTTTTCTTTTTATTCTCTTTTGGTGAATTTCATGGTTATAGATTTTTTCGCACAATGTACCTATAATCCCGATCGTCTAATCCGTATCTTTCACTGTCACGTGATTATGAAAAATGTCAAATTTTGAAAGGAAGAAGCAGACCACAAGTTCTGCATTCCTCCCTGCATTGTTGGTTTTTTTTTTGGAGGCGTTTCTTTTTTATTTAGAGCTTTCAACCTTTGATTATATAGCGCAGATTCTCTGAAACTATTCACATTGTTGAGTTATTGTGTAAGTAGAATCAGAATGCCCTGGTGGAAGTCTCAGATAGGCAAAAAGGAGAGACATCCCTGGAGAGAATGGGGACTTCTTCTTATGAATATACCTAGAGCACTATATTGAGACTTCTACCTATAGTTTAATCGAATGTTTTACGTACAGTTTTTATTTTTTACGACAATATTCAATTAATATTATTTATATGCTTTTTTAAGTCTACTGGATAATGCCCAACGTGTGGGAGAAAAAAAGGAGATACGCACGACTCATAGGGAAATACTTAAGTAAAATGACCAATTGAAAGGGCAGATCTCGAAACATGGGAAGATGTCCATGCAATATAGAAAGATACCCATTTGAAATAGGTATACCCACCTAAAATTTGTACTAACTGCCCGCGGGGAGATTTCTATATACCAGAGTGGTAAAAAATTCTGGTGAGAAAGTGCAACAAAAGTTATGCATGTAATCTTATGTTTTTTGGGTGAATATGATGCATTTTTATCCGTCTAAACCCATTGCAAAGTTCACCTTAACTCTCAAACTCACATGTGAGTTACGGTAACCCAGTAGCGTTCGAAACACGCGCCAGAATTTTCGAATACCAGAAGTTTTATGTCATTTTTATCTATATATTTTTTTCTTATTGTTTGGTGTATCGATTTAAAGAAAAGACTTTTAAAAAAGCTTGGTTACGCTAATCCATGTGCGTTTTTAAAAGGTGGCCCAGAAAGTGAGGTGTTTAAAGGTGTTGAAGGATTAAAGACGTCGAAATAAGTCACTTTTAATCTACATATATATATATATATTATATATATATATATATATATATATATAAACGAATGTTTTGACTGACTGACTGACTTGACTCATCAACGCCCAGCCCAAACCCCTAAACCTGGAAACATGAAATTCGGGGAGTATATTCCTTCCAACGTAAGCACCTCCAAGAAGGGATTTTTAGAAATTCAACCTCTAACAGAATAAAAAGGAGTAAAATGTGTTTTCATGGATTCCTTGACGGGCAACGTTGGACAGCTCAAGTTAGTAGTATAATAATTCGGTTAGTGACGATTTTGTTCAGTTTCCCACGGGTTTGGACTTATAAAACCAAACCAAACAATACCATCGTATTCAGCGATCCAAAGAACATAAGATTACGTGCATAACTTTTGTTGCTCTTTTTAGACAGAAATCGGCCTATTGTACCCATCCTTTTTATTGCGGAGTCACATGTCGGAACGCAGCCGATGGTCCAATTACAGAATTTTTTTTTTCGAAAACAAATTTTTCTCATTGGACCATCGGCTGCATTCCGACATCTGACTCTGACATCCGACTGATTGTAGAATCGGCCTTACTGGTTTCTTTTGCCAGATTTTCTACTAACGATTTAGTAACAAAAACATTCTTTTCTGCATGTTTTCTTGAGAAACTTGCATGATATAAGAATTATGTTATATTATTTATATATAATAGTTTATACATGATTCATACAATTTATCATTCAAGAATGATTTAAGTTTTATCATATTTGAATAAAATATCAACCCTAATCAGTCTCAAGAAGCCCCTACGTGGTTTTCTATTTTAAATCCTTCTAACTCGGGTCCTAATCAAGATTTTTAGACCGCAAGTGGTATTTATAGGTGAAAAGAGCTCCACTTTTTTTATCCTAAAATGTATTCCCGATTAAGTTTTCAAACTACAATTCTGTTTCAGTGCCTATCCTGATTTGATATTCCTCAGGCAGATTCTAGAAAAATGTAAGATTTGAAGAGAAAAAAAACGAGCTACAATGTACATATTTCTAAATATTCTCTACATACATATGTAGGTATACAGGGGTTCCAAGTTCTTCCGTACAAATTTCAGTAGTATATTCTATGACCAGTAGTAAAAAAAAAATGTTATATAAACATAGGTCTCAAAATGCTTTATTAGATAATTATGGCAAAAGTACAGAATTTTGTATTGAAGAAATAATAATGGTCTTGCCATAGATAAGTGATACGCCATTCGATGATGTTTACCTTATCCGCTTTTTTAGTCGTGTTTACCATTTGAAATGATTGAAGGTGATCATAAAAACTTGTATGAATACTAAAATAACGAGCAGTACCTTGTAGAACATTATCCCAAAATGCCACGAGTTTTCACAAACGAAAAATACACGGATATTCATGTTACATATGGTTTGTGCAGAAAATGCAAAGGCTTCTGTTAAAGAATATCAACCAAGATTTCCTAACAGAAGAGTGCCGCGTCGCACAGTCTTTATCAATGTTTATTTGCAATTACACTTGACGGATTCAAATTCCTAGGGTGATAAATTTGATATTATATCGATGTATTGACATAGGCGGGCGACACTTTAAAATACAAACTTAAGTGAAATTGTTTCTTACACATTATTTCGTATTTTTGCAATAACTTTCTAATAAAGCATTTTAGGACCTACGTTTATATAACATTTTTTCTTATTTTTTGTTCATAGAACACACTTCTCAAGTTTGTACCGAAAGACATTCTTTTCTGTTGCTTTTTAAATTTAACTTTTGTTATATTGTTTATATATAATAGTTCATACATGATTCATACAATTTATCATTCAAGGATGATTGGAGCTATCATATATTTGAATAAAATATTACCTATTCAGTCTTAAGAAGTCCCTACGTGCTTTTTGGTTTTGGAATATTCTGAGACACCTTGTATCTGGGATCCTTGTACCTGAGACATCTTGTATCTGGGACCTTTTTACCTGATTATATATAAAGCTTTTGTATCTGAACAGCTTTCCTGGTGCTTTTATGTGATATCTCTTTTACTCTCGTATTAGGAGATTCAAAATTCAACAATTCTAACCCCATGTGGTCTAGGTACCCTCAAATAATGCCTATAGATATTATACTGTAAAAGCAGCAGGAGTGCAAATCAGGTACGAAAGCTTTACTATTGTATATCAGGTATATCTAATACGAGGTGATACAAAAGTTCCCGGAATTTTTTTGGAAACATTAAGCAGCTACAAATCGGTACACAAATTAAACATCTACACTTTAAACAGAACATAAAACTTTATTAGAACATTAATAATAAAATTAAACAAAGAAAAGTGCCTATATATATATAATCAAGTACGAAGGCTTTACTATCTTTTAAAAATCGATTTCCGCGTTAGAAACTTTTAAGATATTCTCACCTGCTGTTTTTAAAGAAATTTCCACAATATATAATTTTTATCAACGTATATAACTTTTGTTATATACGTTTATACATAAGTCGTACAATTTATTATGCCATCGACTTATATGCAATTCAACTATCGCACAATTCATGCAGATCGAGTGATGTCTACAACTTTCGTGGCACTTGCGAAAAAATTTACGCGGGATACTCGTACGACTTATACACAATTACACAATGTGATGATTCTAGTTTCTATAGTTTTTCAATATTTGCAATACAAAATATATCATACTTCAATATAACGAAGACACGCTCTTTCGCAACTACCGACTCTCTCGAAAAATGCATGATATTCAACCCATACAATCGTGCAACTATTGTAATATAATAAGTTGCATAATTTTACACGATAATTCTGTAAATTATTTTGTATGTAAAAATTTGCCGAATTTATCTTCTCCGTTATTCAGTCTTAGTCTTAATCTTGTATTATATATTTTTTAAACTCTAATTTATTTTACTAAATCTTGCATCTCGATATCTTGCAAGAACTGACATTATTATTACTTGTGCTATTAATATTACTATCATTGTTAATAAATAGTACTGGGGATATAGTAGCTTACTGCGCGCGCGCCCTTTCATCATATAAACGCGCGAGAAAAGAAGCCGAAATAGAATCCACCGCCCAGGGGAGCAGTCCGTAAATGAGCAGAAGAGGAAGAGGCACCCGCGGCCGACCGCGACGGGGTGACGGGGGGGGGGGGGTTAGGTGAAAAGAACTTCGGCCGGTCAGATAATCGCGGGCGTTAAACTTTTATAGGCCTGATTTTCATTTATATGTTAAACGCGTCATAACTCGGGAGTTAGAGAGAAGGTGGTGGACGCGTGTGTGTTGCGTGTGTGTAAGTTTTGTTCCCGGCGGTATGCTTGGTCTCAGGTGGCTGGTATAAGAGGGGGAGGGGGCCTCGCGACCGGCCGGAGGAGCGGGGGAGAGTTTTATTTCTAACAAATGAGCGGCGGGCACGATGTTATAATATAAAAAGATCAGGACATACACCCCAGCTTCCCTCGGCGAGAGAGAGAGAGAGAGAGAGAGAGAGAGAGAGAGAGAGAGAGAGAG